>NW_009934041.1:0-32738 GCF_000696875.1 Nestor notabilis | reverse complement strand
GCAGGATACCACTTCTAACTGCCTTTTTTTTTTTTTTCTCAGAGGTCTCCAGTCAAAAAATTATTGATGGTTTATTTTTCCCTTCTCTTCACACACTGGAGCAGGTGAATTTCTTTAGCTAAAATTTTCTTTAAAAGTCTGGGGCAAGCACCATGGAAAAAATTTGGTCCAAACATTTAAGATTACGACAGAATATAAATCCAACAAATTTAATGACTGGCAGAGCTGTCATTGCTAGGCAAGCCACACTCATGTGCGGGTTTACAGGGCAATGCCTTATGGGGGAAGCATTACCCTTCCATCGTAAGCGTATCTCAACCTTAATGAGAGATATTTTTAAAAGCTTTAAGGTACACTAAGATCCTTAGCTTGCTGTTTCCTAATTTACAGCAGCTGAGGATGTGGCCCTAGAACATAAATTCTTCCTACCGCCAGCAGGCTCTGTGTTGTGTTTACAATCTGCCCAAGTCATCTTGGGGATTAGAGAAAACAAAGCGCAATAAATAAAAGCACAGAGCGACTCTGCGGTGGTTGGGAAGCTGTGCCATCCAACGCCAAAAACCAAGCTGCAGAAATGGTTCAAGGATCTTTGTACTTACATTAAAGCAATCTTTTAGCTCTTTCTGGCACCAAGTCCCCATGAAATTGCTGGAGGTTTTGGCCAAGCTACAACTATAGGATTTGACCCTGTTTTTTTGTAGAAAAAGAACATGAAATGGAAATTGGTCCCATACTACCTTTTAATGCCCATTTTTCAACAAGTCTATTTTCTGCTCCGTAACCCAGCACTCATTCCCATATTTTGGGAAAGATATATACATTTTTTCAAATTAAAACTAAATGTCAGGTTATTGTGATAGAGGAAGTGAAAAAGATGGAGAGGCTGCAGAATGCCTCATGCATCCCTCTGCTCTAACAGCACCTCATTTCTCCTGCAAGACAGCAGCAAAACAATCGTCACTGTTATTTGACTAAATACCTTCCAAATTTCCAGCTGAAGCCATGTGATATTCCCCGCTACAGAGAGGAGAGAGCATTTCTCTCTACAGCTCTCAAACTATTCATTCAGCCCTCTTTAAATGCCAGCCACATAGACTTTCCTGTCCTCCTGACAGAGCCAGCTCTTATCTACTTCAAGAGATCAGCAGCTAAATTGCAAAATTTCTTTCTGTACTTCAGTTTATGTCTGATATTAATCAGGTTCACAAGATTCTTGGTTTGCTTTTTCCTTCCATACAGAGCAAATGTAATTTTCAGATTAACTTTTCCTGGGGACACTGTATGAAATATTTGCCTACAGCAAGGCTCAAATAGGGCACTTTCCAAAAGAATGTATTTTTCTTATTTCAGGTTTTGGCCTTTATTATGGATGGCCTGATGTAGCACTCATCATAAAATGACATAAAGATCAATAAAGTACTAAATGGTTGGAAATTAAAATGATGGAGTTGACCTTTAAAGGAAAAAACATACCTTGAACTATGTTTTCAGCAAACAATTATTCTAGTAATTAAACCACAAACCCCTGAGTATCGACAAGATGGTAGAAATAAAATCTGATTATCTCAGAGACTTATTTTTATACAAATACATAGGAACATGAGCACTGTCCAGTGTTAATTGCAAAGGGAAAATGCATTCACTTATATTTGCTAACAGGAAAAGTCTGATCCTGATCCCATATTCCTCTTGCACCAAGAGCTGAACATCGATTCCCTCTGTGATTTGATGCTCTTGTGATGAAACACCAAATGGGGGCTTAGGGTTCCTGACACCAGTTCAATAGCCTTGCAATTGACTTCTTGAATAACCACAGGCAATTAAATTAATCTCTGTTATTCCATTTTCCATCCTTACCATGGGAATATTAAGGATATAATATTTAGTAGGTCTTTTCTGTTGCAAGTTGCTTGTGTCAGAGCTGCTTCCTACATACTTTAATAGCCCCTACTGTAACACCTCCATCTGGATGTGATGTTCTAAAAGCTAATACAGTATAACTATTAAATCAGAGTAAAACAGTCTTACTCAAAACCAAATGTTCTTTAGGAGGCCATTATCTTAAGTATCAAAGTATCTAGAGTGCTAAGGAAAAACAAATATATTCTCCTTTCTCTGCTCTCATTAGCATCCACTCAGACTGCATTACCTGTTCTTGAAGATAGAACATGCAGAATAATTTTAATCAATGTTTTAAAGGAAAAGCAAATTGACAAATAAATATAGGACCAAAAAGGGAAGAATTCTGCTGCTCAGAAAGCTGCTCTGAGCATGTATTTGTAACAGAAATTGAACCTGATCTCACTCCTGCTCCAGGAAGAAACATGAAACGTGGGACAACAAATCAAACTCAGCCTTTCCCTATGTGGTGAAACTCACTAGCTTCAGAAGAGCTGCACCACCAGAGGACGTTCCCTGCCCAGGGCTGTGGTCACCTTACACACCTGTAGTGTCCACTGATACCTTCAACAGCACAGGGAAAACTCTGCATGCTGTCAGGAGAAGCCAAGCTCCAGGAAGGAGGTGATACCCAACTGCTGTGCCTGCCTGGACTTCATAATTGGTGCTAATGAAGAGCCCATGTAAAGATGTTGTTCCATTTAATTCAAATAAGGCCTTACCCACTGTCTGTTAAGGTCAACATGAACCTGACAAAATATATATTAAGCCCAAAATGGTCAATTCCCATTTCCACTTATGGTGAAATTCACAACGGTGAAGGTTGAAAATCTGTGGAGCAAAGGATCTTTGTCCAGCCAGAGAAGAAGTGAAGAAAAATTAAATAGTTTCATTAGGAAAGTGAAGAAAGTGAATGGCTTTCCCCAAACCTCTCCCAGCTACCTGTAATGTTCACCGTAGACCTAGGGGAATGGGGCCGAGGGAGATCACAGGGAGAAGAAAGAGAATGAGCAAAGAGCAAAGCAAACCACTGTGGAGAGAAATGGAGATGACAGTATCTTACTAGTAGTACAGTGATTTTCCAGTGTGCTTACATTTCCCATGATTTTTCCTACAAATGGCCTCTGTCACTGGCAGCTTTTATCCCCTAAAAACTGGAGAAACTCCAGAAATTATGAGACCCTTTGGAGATGAGGTCACCGAGGTCACAGGAGAGGCAGGTACCATGAGACTGCTGATCAGACTCTCAGCTCCAGGAAAGCGATGGCACAAAAATACTTCATGCCTGGAAGTGAGGCAGACAGGGAGGTAATGGCATGCAGCATCATGCCAAGGCAGCATGAATGATGCCTTCTACTCACCGTAATGCATTTTGAATAAACACTGCCACCCTAAATTTATAGTATTTGAAGTGGGGGAGGGAAGTCCTCTGTGTTCATCCCTTGAAGTCATGTAAGACCAGGCTACACCAGAAGCCAAGCGACAGGATCTGATGCGTCACGAAGTGTCACTACAGCACTGACTAAAATGAAATATCAATCAGAAATGCAGTTCTCATCCCACCAGGCTGCTTGATGCCTACAGGAACTGGAGTGACTGTGGACAATCATCTGTCCACTTGAACCAGGGTGATGGATCCATCTGCAGCAGAAATCTGCCCCTCCAGTGGAAACATGCTCTGTTCCCTGCTGCTGGCAAGCCTCATGCAGAATCTGGCAGCTTTCTTAAAATGATTTCCCAGGGGAAGGGGCTCAGGTTAAGGAACATTTTGAGGTGATTTGGGAGTTAACAGTCACCTCCCAGATAAAGGCTTTGTGCCTCATTGTATACTGTGCCCAACACTGCAGCAGCCTGAATGCCAGAGGAGCAGAGTGCCTGGGTTGGAATGAAGCTCAGCACTACAAGTCCATTTTTTGGGGGGGGGGTTTGACATTGTGACATCTTGTAGCTCTTTTTTGACTGGGGACTACTTCTCCACCGGATTCTATGCATTCTGTGCTCGTTGGTCTTTTGTCACAACATGACCTTCACATGAATGTGGGCTTATTCCACACCAGTGATGTAATGTCAATTAGATGCTGTGCAGCCCACCCTGGTTAGAAACCTCTGTCCTCTGATTTGTAACTCCAGACCTTGGAAACTGCGCCAAGGAAAAGGCAGCTCCTGGGACAGCAGAGGCCTGACTTACTTGGAGACCCAGTGTTTAGCAGCAGCGAGGTACGTTTATAAAGTGACACAACATTATAACAGAAATCACATTGCTGCTCCAACTGGCCAAGGCATAGAACAGTACCACAGGAAGACATCGAAGGCTGGCTGAGCTTTCATACGAGCCAACTCTAGCAACCTCATTCAGTCCAAAAACGTTTGAATCATCCACATCCTATCACTACTTCCATTTTAGATGCTGTCTTTGAGCTGGAGAAGAGTCACAGACACCACGATCTTGAGGAACTGCCCTGGGCATACTCTGGTGTGCGTGGGGACGTGCATCCGGCTGGTCTGCCCCACCAGACCTCAGACAGCCACTGTATGGAGAGTCTCTCTGGGCAAGCACATATTCAGAAAACCTCAACAAATATCCAGGATAGGTCATCCACTGCAGTTAAAGCAGTTTTGTTTGCCAGCACCCTGATCCAAGGAAGAAGTACCTGCAGTGGTAAGAAAATGCTGCCCATGACAGCATAGGAGTCTACAGAGACATGGTGCAAAGAGGCCGCTCTTATTGTCCCCAAGCACTTGTACAATGGTTGCACTCTCAGCTAGCTCCTAGGTGCTAACCATACTGCCAAAGAGGACAAAGGGAAAAGACTTCTTCCTGTTCTCCTCCAGGCTGGGCTGGCCACAGGAGAAGTATCCTTAGCAGTCAAGTCTACTAAGGTGCTTAGGAAAGTTTTTATCCAACACTAGGTGGATTTAAGAAAAGATGTGGTTCCAGAAAAGCTGAAAAGCCCTAAACACAGTCTAAGTTCACTTATGAGAGAATTCGCAATTGTTCTGGCACTGCAAATGCACACTTATACCAATATAAGCTGAGCACAAACCACTACATCATTTGAATGGCAGTGATTTACTCCCATCTTATACTGAAGGAAACATCTAAGCCAGGCTCAAGTCAACCAAGTCCCTCCTGCTCCAGTGCTTCATACCTCTGTGGGCCATTTCCCCTGATGATTACCAGAAGCTGAAGACTCATAACATAGTGACAAGAGAATGTCTCTGTAGGAACACAATAAAGAGATCACTTTCTTCTCTACTGTTGTCACAAAGTCACACTGAAGCTCGTGCTGAGCATTTAGGGATCCTTTCATAGTACAGAAGTTTATTCTTAGCCCTCTTCACCCTCTTCCTCCAGGAGCTTGCATGTATTAACAAACAACAACTGCCTAAAATTTGCCCAGTGTCAACTGCTGCATGCATTGCTTCCCACTAGCCCACCCTATATATATCCACATCACCTTGCTCAATCCAACCTTGGCTATCTAGATCTCCAAGACAGACCGGAAAAACCAGGGATGCCACAGAGATGTGACTAACTCACCAACCAGGTAGGGCTGAAATGTGGGCAGCAGAGAGGTCCTCTATCCCATTTTGTGTTTACGAGCCTCAGTAATGGCATTATTACAATGAGGAAGCTTTTTTCTCACCAGAGTGAGACAAGTGGCAATGCTTTCAATTTTGCCAACTTGAAAGTAGCAGCCCAGGACATGTGTTTGACTGAAAAGGCTGAAGTGGTTCTAAGCATCAACTGCTGAAGCTGCTCAAAGATTTCAGCGATGGCACACCAGCAGAATTGCACTTCAGTGCTCTCCCTCCAGCTCCCTCCTCTGCACTCAGACTCCCCAGATCAGGGTAGCTGGAGCTGGCACAGGCAGTGCAAGCAGTGACTGCTGCTTATGGCAGGCATTGTGCTGAAGTCTGCCCGCAGATTAGCGTTAATGCTCTGGCAGCACTCTCGGCTTGTCAGTCCTGCTATATTTCACAGGCTACCTTGTGTGGTGAACAAGCTTGGGTTGGGATAATTGAAAGCAGTGCCCACTGATTTATTCCACTTCAAACACATTACATGCTATCTCCTGGGCCCTAAGCCTGGTCTACAAAAGGAAGGAACTCACAGTATGGAAAGGAGTGAAAAAGAAACAGTTTGCCCCATTTTGAGGAGTTGGAGGGAAGTGAATCTCTAATTTGTGATATATCCTAACACAAAGAATCAGCCTCATACTTGGCACTGGAACATCTGTCTGTCCCCAGAGCTTAGCACATGTCTCTAGCCCGCACTACTATCCAGACAGTTAAGAGACTGTAAAGCATCTCCCCGTTGTTGGTGTCCCAACATCTTTCTCTGAGTTACATTCACCTTCCCTAGTGAGTAATAAGGCACATGCAGGAGATTTTTGTTACAGGCGTGTTCAGACCATCCCAGTGCTAAGATGCAAAACCAGAAACTATCTTAAAAGGAAAAGCAAAAGACAGCTTGGCTCATTCAGCTTCAGCAAAGGCTGAAAGAGAGCAGCACTGTACTCTATAAGCAAATCCTACTGAAATCCTAGTCAATCCTAGTAAAACCAGGACAAGAAGAAAAGCTACAAAGAGGAGGTAGTTAAGCTAAATAATCATGCTCCAGGGACAAAGGGGCCATAGACAATTGAGACTGCAAAGCCAAAGGCTTCTCATTATCAGAGCTTGTTGCTCCTCTCATAACGTTGGCCAAACCTCAAAGTAGCTCTGAGATGAAGCTTGCCAGTGGAAAAGGATGGTAAGGTACAGCTGGCCATCACAGAATCATAGAATAGTTAGGGTTGGAAAGAAGTGGCATGTTCAACGGCATCTCAAGTCAACGCACTAGGACCTTTCCCTCTTACTGCTAGGCATCAGAGCTTCTCAAAATTGCCTTTTGCCACCCCACGGAGAGAAGCACAGGTTGAGCTGCCCCACAGCTAAAATGCAGTATAAAGAGCTATCACATCTATCAGTGCAATAGAAATCCACAGTCACAGTGGGCAGGGGTACTCACAAATATTACACTGTTCTTTTCCAGAACAGCAGTTACAGGCTTCCTACCATACCAGGACTTTCCAAACCTTAGATGAGATCCTCTTAGAAACCCATAAAACCCTCACACCACCACCAATGGGAGTCAAACCCAGCCTTGATCAAGCAAAATCTCTGCAATATGCCAGTGAACAGGGCATGAGGATCATCTCCCTGACCATGACAACTTGGACAAACCAGGAAACTAAGTGCCAACTAGAATGGTGTCTCTGGCCATCTTTTGCATTCTGAGAGTGATGAAGAGAAGATGCTATCCAGAAGCAGAAGCACTGCCAAGTGCCCTCAGGAAGTTACTTCATGTCTCCGCGTCCCAGCTCCCCAAATGCAGAAGAAGATTAATGAGATCAACCACCTTTGAGAAGCATCTTGCACAAGACCTGTTCTGCAGTGGGAGCTGGACACTATTACTTGTAAAGCCCTCCCTGGAGGGGCACTATGAGGATAATTATGCAGCTTTTCTACTTCCAAAGGAGGAAGCATTCACAAGCATTGGAAAATGATAATGTGTTATTTGCCATAAATGTGGTAATTATATCTAAACCTCTCATTAACATGGAAATGACAAATGACAAATTAGAATCAAGCATCTACAATTAGGCTAAAAAGCCATGGCAATTTGTTATTCTTTGGAAGAAATCATTTTTCACATCATTTACTGTGAATGAGGTCTCATTATGTAATGATATTTAGTTCTCCCACTTACTTTACAGTTTTGCAGCTTTATTAATTGCACTCACAACAGTTCTTTAATATAAGCAACCAGTGATATCTTCTATTGAATGGGAATCCAAACCTGAAAGCACCAACGGGATTTATTTACAGCCAAATGGAGGCAGGAAGACCCAAAGCCAGTGAAGAAAGCAGGGGCAAAATCTTCAAGTATCTTCAGTACAGATATAGTTGTGTTCCAGCTGAGAAAAGGAATTTGCATTTCATCACAAAGAGGTTCAGACCAGCAACAAGTTCTTCTGCCAGCCTCACCCAACATCCTATTTTACTGTGATAAAAAATATCTCAATGACACTTCCTACTCAGTTAATAGCAAAGCTGCTTAATGAAAGTTGGGCCATGAGGCAGTGAGCATTCAAAGCCAGTGCAGTCACTGGTAGTCCTCAGTAACAATGACTCAGATACCTGATGGCAATCAAACCAAAATGGTAGTGAGTCTGTACTGGCTGAGAAGAAGGCAAGTTTGACACACAAAAATTCTCCTAGGAGGCAGGACATGACAGCCTGATGCTGGACTGTCCAAATGAAGGAGCCGCAAATATATTTGGTAGACAAAAGGTGGAGAAGGCAGCTCCTTTTTTAGCTGGCATAGAGGGAAGTGGCCAATCTTAAACACAAACACTGGAAAAACGGAAGGGAAATGCTTTGAAGGAGAGGAGCAATTTCATTTACCAGCTAGACTGGCAGCTTCAAGGTATGCATCGTGGCAGGACCTGCCTATTTTTTGTTCTGCTTTCCAAAACAGCATGAGACCAAATTCAATCCCCAGACAAGCGAGCCTGGTCTCATGGGTCTAATGGTGTAAAACCATACTGGTAGGACTCAGTACTGTGTAGCAAACTGGTACAGTACCTCGCCATCACTTAGACCTAGTAACTCCTGATTCCCCCTCAGATTTCATACACACCCTGGAGAGGTGCCCTGGCTTGAGAGAATAAACTCCAAACCAAGCACCAGCCCTACCTCCACATCCCTCTGAGCTTGTACCTTCAACATAAGTCCTCATATATTAATTGCTGTGGAGCGGCTGTTCCAGTGGCTGCAGAAAAGTAAAACCTCTTTTCTCTGCAGCACCTATTAACAGTTATGGGTGAGGATTTGCAGAGAATTTAATATCCCAAAGTCTTGGTGAAGTGTGCTCCCATCCACTGAACCTTATAAAATCATCACTGCCTCCCAGACAGCTCTGCACAGCCTTGCAAGTGAAAGGGTTAATTTATCCTCAGATCATCTGTTATCTGCATTTTCAATTTATTTAACATATGCCACTGTTCCTGCTAGATTAACGTCTCCGTGACTTCAGTCTCTGTGGGGTTTGCTGCTGACACCAAGCACCTGCACCCGCTGCTGTGGCATTCTCCATCCCAGTCCTTCTGCTCAGAAATTAGTGGATCTGGTGTTGCTCCAAGCAGATTAAGATAATCTGTAACAATTTACTTACACTAAAAGGGCATTACCCTGATTGGAACTGGACAGAGACTACTTTCTGATTAGGACAGTGATATGATGTGGCTCTAAGAAGACATTTTGGAATATTAATATCTCTGAATGAGCTCCTGATTTTGCTGCCATCATCTGTTCAAATAATGAAGAAATGATTTGATGTGCGAGAATCTTCACAAAATTATCTAGATAAAGCTTCAGACCTTAATCCACTTTCAAAGTAGTAGCAAATATTTATTATCTAAATGCTGGTGGCCACTCTGTACTGCTCAGTTTCCAAAGCGGACAAAATAGGACAGGAAGTTTTCTGTTGACTTGACAAGTGTTGTGTCAGGTCCTCTAGGAAGACAAACTCTCCAGAGACAGTCACATAAAGAACACAATGACAAGCCCCCACCACATGCAACCTGATTTCCTCGTGATGACCACCTCCCCAACATGACTCAATCCTCATAACGTGCCTGCAGATCAGTGCTGCAGGCTCTCTTCAGTTCCGTGACTCCACACACCAGGCAGGAGCCATTCACCCCACACTGACCAGCTGCTTCATGCCCCCCAGGTGGGACATGCAACAGAGTCACAGGTCAGAGGGAGGTGGCCCATGCCCAGTCATGCAGCAGCCACTCCTCCTGGGACCTCCAGGTTCTTGTCAGATGATTGGATGCATCAGGCTTCACATTCCCTCCCACAGAGACTCATTTGCACCCCAAGAAAATGGGGAGATGGGAGATCTTTGTCCAAACTCACCAGGGGCAACTCTGACCTCCAATCTGGAAGGCCTGTAGGACATGGCGTCGCCCACAAGGTAAGATGATGCAACAAAGGCCAAAAAAGACAAGAAACAGCAGCAGGAGAAGGCACTATGAAATATTTGGAGACCTTTGCCAGGATTTTATGTCTCCTGGTGCAGAGACAAACCTCCACATTACATGCTAAAAGTAATCAACCTGGAGAAAGTCACAGGCATCTCATCAGACTTCAAGCAGGAGGCTGGCCACTTATCTTCCAATACGTCTTGCAAAATCCCACAAACAAATCAGTGAGCAAGCTCTAATCCCAAAGGCAATGTTAATAGCCTTCCTTCAGAAGGAAATAGTTATCCAACAGCATATTTCAGAAACATACAAAGCCAAGAAAAGGAAAAGGTTGGGAATCACAGATTTCTTTTAGCTATTTCAAAAGTATCACAGTCCATCGGTCAGGAGAGCGCTGTGCCTGAACAAGCTGCAATTTTTTAGTTTATAAGTGCAAATATTCTGCACAGAGAATTCCCAGGGAAACGGCTGCCTTTTCCAAAGCACACACAAAAACTCTACAGGCTACCTAAAGTCTGCAATTCTGTGTAGGTACAGAAAACAATGAAACTGCAGAGCACATGTGAAATTTAGCCATAAACACAAAAGATAAATTGCTGGCCTTATCCTATAATGTTGTGAATTAGAGAATTACTGATCAAGCCTAGTTAGGAGTTTGATCAACGACCCAGAACTGTCGACTCAAACCATGATTTATAAATCTGTCCCTTGACTGAGAAATGCTATTTGTCCACATTTACTTCAACTCAAAGAGATACAAGAGCTTAAGTCTCATTTCCCATATGAGCTGTTGGACCCATAACCAGCTTTATGAATCCACAGGTAATTCATACAAGAAAATTTCCATTCTGGTATATGAACAGCAAAGAAGACCCTGCAAAACAGAGCAAAGCAAACCTATCTGGTGCCTTGCTGAAAATGCCATTACTTTCTATGGTATTGCACCAGCTTTTCTGCATTGAAGAATGGAGATAAGATCGTGCCTGTTGCAAGTGGGAAATTAACTCAGCTCAACAGTGACAACAACTTCTGGGCAGACCAGTTACAAAAGAAGAGATGTAAAGTCCTCAGCAAGGGAAGGGGATGACATAGACTTACACTGTCTGTACTCAGCTGCATGTGTTTGGTTCCCAAGTTAAATTATCAACAAGGTCACACCTCTTGATTTCAGCACAAAAATGTTTTATGTGGAGCCTGGTGAATCTGGACAACATTGAGCAGATAAACACCTTGGAAGGTACCTTTACTTTCTGAGTCACATCTCACTGCTGGTGTGCAAAACAGACAAGTTTCTGAGGTTTCTATCACTGGCATATGGTTAAGGGCTGCGGGAGGAAGAGAATGTAAGAATAGCTGTACTAGATCAGCTTAGCCCTGCATCCCATCTCTGAAGGCAGATGCTCACAGAAAAGGCTAAATGCAGGGCAAACACACAGTTGCTGCTTCCCTGTCTCACTCTCCAGCCTGCAGCAATTCACCGCTGATCCAGGGGTCACAACTTTCCTCTTTGACAGGCTTCTACACATACTTTCGTCTCAGCAACTGTCAACATTCTGTTCATGAGCAAAATGTTATACAGGGAGAAAGAGATGGAATTTCTGGTTAATTATCTCTATTATTGTGACAGCGGAAAGGCCATCTGAGATGACACACTCATAAGATAAATGCTCTATAAGCATGCAAAGAGAAAAAGTATCTGCTCAAAAGAACCTAAATGAACAAACCACCACAGAAGCATAGCCTGGTCCAGTACACAGAAGATATTGTCCAGTCTATGAACACCAGGACTTGGGCACAGAATGCGTGATTTGTTCAAGGACACAAAAAAGCAGCACCGAAAGTAATTAAACAGATGAGGAGCCCAGGCTCAGCTTACTGCAAGTCTAGGTCAGTTGGCTTAGTAAGGCTGACAGCGGCCAACAGCGTTCGTCTAAGAAAAGCTTACGAACATGACGATCATACAGCAACGCTCCTCTTACACACCCTCCTGGCACCTGGTGCTTTGTGGCTCAGAGACTTGCAGTACCAGACACAGGATTTCTGCATTTGATAGATACAGATGGATTTTTCCTCTGTGAAACTGCCTACCCAAATGGAAAATCAAACACACAAACTGCAAGTATCCTCACCAACCTGTGGTTAGGCGTTCTCCCATGGTTAGCCATGTACTAAGCAGTCTCGTGTAATTTGTTATGAACCTGCCTCGTCCTGCCTGTTTCACGTGATGCTCCCCAGGTCAGGTATCAGGGGACAATCACTTGCTGTTCTGCTGCTCAACACCCCTCATGATTTTACCCCCCTTGGTCAAGGTCTGTATAGTCATTCCTTGCACAGAATCACATTTATCCTCTAGTTATTCTTGTTATTTTATCCTTTTGGTTACTCTTTGGTTATCCCTCTTCTTCCACATACCTTTTCAAGCTCTGCTGTATCCTTTCCAGATGGGCAGAGGGGCAGAATGGTACCAAGTGTTTAGGTTCAAAATTATGGTAATTTTTCTCTCTGTTCCTTTGTTCTCCTGCATCCCACCAGGCCAGTTCCTTCTGTATCATCCTTCTCTTCCTCTCATAAGAAATTGGAGCAGAAGACTTGCTTTAAATTCGGCTCTTTGCCAAGAGTTCCCAGTCCACCATTCAAACATTCTAGGACTAACAATAAAAATAATTCTCAGCCTAAATTTCCCCCTAGAACTTGACTGTATCTAAGATTTTCTCCAGGATCTCTTTCAGAAACATTATCTGTGCTTTCCTATTCACCCAGGCATAAGTAAGTCCTCTTTTCTTTCATGACTCAGTGTCCTGGGTTCAGCTACAGCAGTCATTTTTTCTCCTTCTTAGTAGCTGGTGCAGTGCTGTGTTTTTGACTTTCAGCCTGGGAACAATGCTGATAACACCAATGTTTTTGGTTGTTGCTAAGTAATGTTTACTCTGACCAAGGACTTTCTCAGTCTCATGCTCTGCCAGGGAGGAGGGGAAGCTGGGACGAAGCAGAGACAGGACACCTGACCCAAACTGGCCAAAGGGGTATTCCATACCACAGCACGTCATGCCCAGTATAGAAACTGGGGACAGTTACCTGGAAGGCCCAGATCACTGCACGGGTCGGGCTGGGTATCAGTCGGCGGGTGGTGAGCGGTTGTGTCCTCTCCCCTTATTATTCCTCTTATCATTATTATTGGTAGCAGTAGTGGTTTGTGTTATACCTTAGTTACTGGAGTGCTGTTATCTCAACCCGTGGGAGTTACATTCCTCCAATTCTCCTCCCCATACCTCTGAGAGTGGGGGGAGGAAAAAGGCAGGGAGTGAGTGAGCAGCTGAGTGGTTCCGAGTTACCAGCTGGGCTTAAACCACGACACTCAGCAGGGATATTCATTGTAAGCATTAACACCCAGCCATCCTGAGCTCCGAGTGACTGTGAAGAAAACCTTTGCATCACTACCCAGGGCCTGGGACAGGGTAGGATGGGTCCAGTACTCATTACCTGGGAACCCTTTACTATTAGTAAAGGCTAGTTTTAAGCAATGCAGAGCAGAGGAAGGAAGCAACTGAGTCATCAGGCCATGAGGAGGGACTCCAGCACCCTCAGGAGTTCTCATTCATCGCAGGTAGGTGAGGACAAGAGGACTCTTCTGCCAACCCACACTATGTAATATATCCAGTGTCACTGCTGGCAGGAACTTGAAGCAGATTCAGCATATATTAAGAGTCCCACTGTTTTTTAGACTCTCATACTCTACTTCAGAGCCCGAACAGTAGTGACTAATCAAACTTTAATAACTAATCATTGTTGCTGTCAATTAGTACTATTAAGTTTTACAGCTGATAATTCTGATTCGGATATGCCAGCTTTGGTTTGGAGGGATGGTGTCACAGCATTGGTGCCAGTCCCTGTTCATGTACTGTCCCAGGAGCTCCCACCAGCTGCAGTGACAGGTCCAGGAGACATCCCAGGGACAGGATCCCCTGCAGCACCCTGGGAAGGAATCATGCAACTACATCCCAAGCCCTGTGCTGCCTCTGAAGGCATTTCTGTCTTTTCGATGGTGTCAGAGCCCAACTGTGGCAGTTTAAAAACAAACATGGGTGGCCAGTGATTCAGTCCTGCTAAGCATGAAGCAAAATGGTACACAATCCCAGAGAAGGGTCCACAGACCTCATAGCAGCTCTAAGGCTGTGAGACCAGAGCCTTCACCAGAGCAGTCACCAGAACAATGCTTGGTTGTGCTAGTTGAGATTCTGACTTGATCTGCTCCATTAAGACATGCACCTAAGCAAAAAATGCTTCTAGCTTGCCTCTGTCTACTAGAAGTTAAATTAACGATCTGCTTCTCCTGCAGCAATTGTACTGAAGCATGCCATGTGTGGCTGAACAGGGTTCAGTCACCAGAGTCACTGCAAACTGTGACTTAAGAGGTCACTGCAAAATACCTGAGCCAAATAGACTAGCCACAGGCAAATTCCAAAGCGATGGGAAACTTAAAGTGCTCTGACCTAGCTTAGCTTGTGTTGTTGTGGACAGGCAATTGCATGTCACCTTAAGGTCACTGCAGACCAAGCCTGCATGCACAAGCAGCTACTGTGCTTCAGGTACTGCACTGTATCTTGACACAAGCCTGAGGCACACAACCACACTGGTCTCCCAGGAAGGCTGCAATCAGGAACGCATTTACTTGCTACAGTAAAGACAGTGAAGGGTACAAAAGTATGCATCTGCATTCTGTCTGGCAAACAAACCCACCTCCAGCCTAGATATTACACAGCTGTACATATTTAAAGGTAGTAGATGTCTACTGGAGGACTATATCCTTGCACGCTAAATTCCAGAACATCTTCTAAATCAAAAGCGTATTATTTGACTTAAAATCTAGCCTACTTAAATAGCACTCACAGGAACATGTTCTGCCTACAGAGCACATATATCCAGAAAGCATTGCTTCGCTGAGGCTATCCATTTCATCTAATATTATATTCGATCTTCTACCCAACAAAAAATAGAAAGAGACTATATTCAACCAGTTCTTACAGATACAGAAAATAACAAAACCCAAGAAGAAGCTATTTTCGTGACAGAATATTCATACTGAATCCTACTTCATTGTTTTCCAGAACTTGCCTACTGACGGTTGGAAGGAAAGCCAGAACTGAGCAGGGCAAAGCAACCTCCACTTACACAAGAGAAAAACAGCTTCTGCCTAGACTGGAAGGGCAGACGCCAAGATCTCTCCTCAAACCTAAACCAAAGCATGTGCTCAAGTCTGGGTTTTGGGACAGCTGTATGAAAGGGAAAAAATCAGGGCAACTCAAGGGTGAGCAGTCCCATGGGATGGTGTGGTGAAGCCATTGAGAGGCCTTTGAAATCCTTCACTGGTATAAGATCTGTCCTCAAGCACGCAAAGAGAAATGCCAGCATACTCACACACACAGAAGAGCAGAAGGACCATTGAAATGTCAAGCATGCCAGGGCTGGGTTCCTGACACAGAGCTTGGAGCAGCATCTGGACTGCCTTGGCATAGGCATCCATAAACTGGTATGACGGATGCAACACAATATCCAACTTACAGGGACAGTAACAAGAGAGCAGCATATGACACTGCTAAACAACACAGGGGGTCCCCCAGGGAAACATACTGTGGCTTCAGAATGGGTAGCCAGGAAGACAGAGCTCAGCCCCTGTGACTGCATTAAGCCCCTTGCTAAAAACAAGCAGGAGGCTGAGCATCCATTCCTGCAAAGCCAGACTGTGCAAATACCTGAGCGAGAAAGTCAGTCTGAACAGTCAAGAGGGCAACAGGGGATGTGGGGAAAGCAACCCAGAAAAGGAATAAAACTGGAGAAACTCTTGGCCTCACTTCACATTAATAAAGCTTCAAGCACAGATGGTGTTGCCAGTGTACTAACATAAAAGATAGGTGATCAGGAAACAGCCTTGCTGAAACCCTTTATTACCTCCCAGGCTTGGAGGAGGCTGGGGGATTAGAGCTATTCAAAAACAAGATAAAAAATAAAAGTAAAAAGAGGAAAAGAGGCAAGCAGAAGCCTCTAGTAATTTTTGCTGTATCAACTCCTGCCTATGATTAATGCTGATACCCAGCATTTTTGCAAAACGACAATTGCTGGAGGTTTGAGGTTAATATTTTATTGTCAGTCAAAATCTGAGCAATTTACTTATTTCCAGTATATGTTTTTAACTTACTCTCAGGGAGATCTGGACTTGTATACATATCAAGAGAGCATCCTTCCAGGAAGGAACCCTGATCTCCTTTGATCCTCAAGAGGCCTTAATTTGAGCAAACACCAGAGGGGAGAAAGGTTTAGCATCAGCCATTTGTGGTTTGCACTGCCCAAGCAGAGAGAAAGCATATCCACATTCTCATTAGAAACAAACAGTTTAAAACTATCTTCTCAATAAATTCTCTCTCCCTGTTCTTGTCACAATGAGCTCTTTTCCTCTATTTTTCTCTTACCAGCTCTGCAATGGAGCCAACATTTTAACCCAAAAGATCAGCCTGTGATGCAAATCCCCAGAAAGACAGAGGCAATTCAAGGCCAATTAACCTTCACTTTCCCTCACTCCATCTTGTCTTTTTTTTGAGGGCTGAAATGCCATTAAAACAGATTTATCTTTTGCACCATAGTATAGATCGCTATTAGAAAATAAATGTGATTTCTCCAACATAAAGACAAGCCTCTTTTTATACGGCAAAAGCCACCCAGAAGAGCACATAAAAGAAAAATTAATAACTCTCACCTGGGGAAAGCTACTGCCCTGTCTGTGTTCTTCAATCAAGCTACATAATTACTGAAATCCAAAAGGGAGAGAGGGCTGAAAACCATCTCCTCTGTCTAAATGGAGCCAAGTTTTCTGACATGTATAAACTGAAAAATAGAAGAGGCAAAGCACACTGAGATGTAATACATGTATACACTGAAATTGCAGACATGATGAGAAGAAGGATTACTGCAGATTAAAAGGAGCAAAAGCACCACAATTTGTATCACAGTAGGGCTGATGGACAAGGGGACAGACAGACAGTACCAAAGCAACTGACAGTCTAGAAGGGTGCCTGCCTCACTGCACTGTGCAGAAACCCAGATGATGCTTGGTTAGCAGATGCAGCCCAGCTTTTGCAGCACAGAGCTCTGCACAAGCTAATGGACCCTATCCTTTAATCAAGGAAAAAAAACAACATAAATTACTTGGAGCATCAAATGCCAAGCCATGCTCCAAGGTAGACACATCCTAAATCTAAAGGCTGTAGAAAATGGATTAATAGAGCCAGACAGCTGGAGAAGGTCAAAAGCACTCAGCCATGTGCTTGATTTTCCAACTTTGCTTTCTTGGGCCAACAAGAGCAACTGGAGGTGCAGGCAGAAAGCCTCTTAGAAAAGTCCTCCTATGTTGGAAACCCCAGGAATTTGGTGCAGCTGCAGCCTGCCTTTCCGTGCTCTCCAGCAGTCTGAGAAGGGTGTTTGCTCAGCCATGGTATACCATGAATATGGTCTGCCAGGCAAATTGTAGGTGACCAATGGTACAGACTTCAGTTCCATTCAGCACAGCTTCCCTAATGCTTTCCATGCACAAACATCACCAAAGGCTCCCCTGTCCCAAACTGGGGAGACAGCCATTTCCACCACAGAAGCTGTTGCTCCCTCCTTTCAGGTATTTCAGGAGATTTTTGCATGGCAGGGTAGTGAGGACTAGGGCATGTAGGAGTGACAGCAGCCCTCCGTGCCTCCCACCATTCATTTGAAATGTCCCCCCATCAGCCAGACCTCAGCTGGGGCCTCTCATACCAACCAATGCCAATCATGGCAACCAATGTCCCCCGTCGCCTCCCACAAACTGACAGGTGATTTCTCCGTGGCTTCAGACCACCTCACTCCAGACTGAAGAAAAAGAGGCAGAAATGGTGTGAATGGACAGAATGTCTTCTTTCCCCCCAGCAATAGTCAGTAACTCCAGTTTAACACCTTGTCTGATGGGATCCCATCTTCTTCACAGACAGAGAGAGGGAAGGCAGAGCCAAATCCGAGGAACTCCCGGAGGCAGCACTTAAGGGCTCTTAAGAAATGGACTTAGCCAGTCTTCCTCTGACACAGGTATAACTAAATGCATAAACCTTGTGGAAACACTGCTATTTCAAAGTAATGTACCTGAGGATGTTATAGTGCTGCTGTTTCTCAACATACTCAACCAAAAACATCAGGCTAAAATACCAGCACAAGTTTCCTGCTGGAGGTTTCCATATAGAAAGGCTCCTGCTATTTTTCCCTTCCTTATGATAAATTGCAAGCACATACAATTTTTTTTTTTTTTTACCATAACAGCTTTATTTTACCTATTTCTGATAGCTGCTTGCTCTCAGAGCTGTAAATCATTAAAATGCCCTCCAATCTTCTGCTTTTCTCATCTTTATTCCCTTCCCTTGGTCTTGATTTCTGCTTCAAGGACAAGAGTTGAGGTGCTTCCAAGAGGAAGGATGTGATCCCATGCATTAGTGGTTCATGCTCTGTGGCTTGAAACTGCTCATCCCAGTTCACAGCAGGACAGACACACTGTTAGCTTCTCCCATTTAAAATGCATGTCCCTGGTTCATGAGGGCACAGTAGTCTTGTGCTGGATGGGAAAAGGTAAGAGTAGGGTGGTAGGACAGGACCATGGGGCTCAGACTTGTCCAAGTTTTGCATCTCCTGGAAGGTCCCATTTGCTGGCTCCGCTCCTGATCCTGGCTCCTGCCAGTCTGTCTCACCTGGGATTTCTATGGACCCAGTTCCTTCTGCTGGGATGGTGACTTTCTGTGTGATCCTTTGCTCCCTTCCCAGGGAGAAATGCAGGTACTCATGTCCACAAAATGCTCAAGCACTATTGTAATTCTCCTAGCTTAAATCCCTACTCTGCTAAAGGCTCTTTCATGAAACCAGTGGTGTCACTTGGCCTCTTGGTGTTTTTGCTTACCACCTTTAAAACATGGATACCCTTTCCAGGGTAATTAAGAAGATAAATGCATTAAAGATTAAAAGGCACTCTGATGTTGCAGTAACAGTACTTAAACCAGATCCATTTTGGGCAGCAATTAAAGAACATACTACTAACTTCCAAGTCTCAGCTGCTGTCTTCCTAATGCTGGCTATTTGTGCCCATAAAAGCATTAATCCCATCTTCCTGTAAAAATGACATTTCAAATATTCATCATCTTCCACTACTCTGCTACTGCTACTCTGCCTTACAGTCATTAACCAGTGGCATCCGTGATATGGTTTATGCAGTATAATTTGCGACCACAGATCTGCAGTACAGCTAGAGCTATTTTCTCTGTAACTACTCACAGCTGCAAATACCCATTTAAAAAAAAAAAAAAAATCACATTCAAAAAGTGCATTTATTATCAAGTGCCTTGTCATTACTTAAGTAGGGGAGTTATATGACCTTCCATTATTGTAACAACTAAGATCCTACACACAAAAATACATGAAATGCAGACATGGTACATATTTTGGAAACTACTTGTTGAAAATTACACTGTCACACTTTGTAACTTCTTCCTAAACTGCCATTTTATTTTTTTTAATATTTAACTTCCATTTATAGGGATGGTCCAAGCTCCACTATGTAGAGTTCCTCCAAGAGTTGGTGGAAACATGTAACAAATGCTGTGAAATCAGGAAATTCAGGTGACTTCTCACAAGCTACTACAAAAACACTCAGCCCTGTAACATGGTATTGCCATTTCCATAAACAGGTGGATATAAACAAAACACCAATGATCAGTTAGAGAAATGTAAACCTGGACAAAAATGGGTTTAGGGTAAACAAGAGAACAAAAAATAGTATCTAACACACATAAAAGCCACCATATATAGTAAATTCAGATGTAATATGGAACTGCAGATCAATGAAGAAAGAGCGATTTGCAAAAGAATGATAGCAAACATACAAAAATTACTTCAAGTGGAACCTAAAGTAAGAAAGAAGAAACCATCAATGTGAACATTGTGTTTCTCCTGGCAAAAGACTCCAGATATTGATGACACACTATAAACACCTGAATAATGCCTTAGGACCCACAGAAGAAAGGACGAGCATTACACCAGGATAAAGCACAGAAACTAAGGACTGTGTGTGTGTGTAACAATCCTAACTGCATTAGTATTCCTTTTCCTGTTATAATTAGATCTAGACTAATAAGTATTAGAGTCTTAAGATTTCAATTATATTAGCAATAAATTCTTAGATTTATATATACATGAGGCGTGCCTCTTCTTTGCTCATAAAACAAGATTTTGAGCATAACAATGGAGTTTCCTCTATTAAGGTTTATGGTTCAAATCAGCCTCTCCTGTTTGCTGCTGTTATCTCATATTAATGGTGACTAGAATAAACAACTGGTAGTTTCAGTCAACATCTTAAAGAATCGAAGTCCACCACAACAAACTCTACTTAGACAACTTGAACCATACATTCAAAATGTCACAACCCTATATGCCTCAAGATGAAAACGTCATTGTCAGTGCAAACAACTCCATATGTCTTGAATGCACAAAGCAAACTACTGCATGCCCCAAAGCACCAAACTTGAAGGCTTAGTAAATTGCCCTAGACCTCCTTCTGCTTTCTTACTATGGATAGCAAGAGCTCTTCAGCTTGGGACACAGACGATAGGCAAGCACTATGGCATTAAAAAATAGTTTGGGAGCCTGGGGACATTTTTACACTGTATAGCAAAGTTCTCACAATTTAAGCTACGTTACTATGTCTTGGCTTACAGTTGGTAAATTAAGAATTCTCACAGACACTTAAGTACTCTTAAGAAAGGGGCTAGAGTCACAGCAGCCACTGCCAGAACAGAAGTAGAGGGCTTTGATCTCCATGGAAGTGTACAACAAAGACTATCTACTTTAACAATCATGATGAATAACTAAAGGACCCAGAAACTGTTCACTAGGTTTGAACCCATTTAAATCAACTGCAGTTCTCCTGTAATGCATAAACACTTAATCACAAAAGAGGTAGCAGGGAAAAAACTATTTTTATTCATTCCCAGAAATCCCAAGTTTCCTGCCCCTCTGATGCTCTCTGAACAGTTAGCGTTTGTCTACCACACACAACTTACAAACAAATCAAGAAACAAGTAGAGAAAGGTCATAAAGTCATACAATGGTTTGGGTTGGAAGGGACCTTAAAGGTCATTTAGTTCCAAGCCCCCTGCCATGGGAAGGGACACCTTCCACTAGCCCAATTTGCTCCAAGCCCCTGTGTCCAACCTGGCCTTGAACACTGCCAGCGATGGGGCAGACACAGCTTCTCTGGGCAACCTGTGCCAGGGCCTCAGCACCCTCACAGGGAAGAACTTCTTCCTAATATCTAACCTAAATCTACCCTCTTCCATCTTAAAGCCATTCCCCCTTGCCTTGTCCCTACATGTCTTTGTCTAAAGTCCCTCGCCAGCTTTCTTGTTGGCCACTTTAAGCACTGGAAGGCTGCCCTAAGATCTCCCCAGAGACATCTCCAGGCTGAACAAGCCCAGTTCTCTCAGCTGGTCTCCACAGGGGAGGTGCTCCAGCCCTCTGAGCATCTTCACGGCCCTCCTCTGGACTTGCTCCAATGGGTCCACATCCCTTCTCCAGAGCTACAGGCCATAAAACGGCTTTTGGATCAAGTTTTATTTTACAAAGGCATAGATATCAACCCTGCTGCTTTGCTTTTAATCTAAATATTGCTGATTTAGAGAGTCAGCTGATGGACTGTAAAACTGACAGCCTCATTACTAGTGCTTATAAATTGCTTTTGCTCAGATGGAGTTAATGTAGGTCCAGCTGACTTCCCAGAATTGACATTTTTAATGATTCTATTTCTCCAGCACTTCATCATTGACCACTACAAAACCCCAAACTGTCTCTTGCTCTTGTCTCTTGCTGTTTGTGGATCAAGTTACTTGTTTTCCAGGGATTTGCTGTGTGTCAGCCATCAGACCAAGCAAACTCAACAACAACTGACCTGAGGATAGCTACTCCAATACTTCTAGGCTCTTCTGTACTATAGATTTTAGCATTAAATGTCAAAATTTGGAAGGGTAGAGGACAGATGCATCCCCAGGAGCAGGATATATGTGTGAAGTATTTTAAAAATGGAAAATGCCAACTGTAAAAGTTTGGTGCTTAGATGGCGTACCCTCATCTTGTACTCTGTTGGGTACCATTATCTTTCTTCAGATCTTCCTTTCCTGTGCTATATCCTAGGTCAAGCAGAACAACTTCCCCTTCTAAACCACATTTCATGTGCACAAGATGGGAAATTCCTCACATTTCAGCACTATTTGGCAAAGGAAGGGAAGCACAGAGCTCTTTCCCAGGATGCACAAAGACACACGCCATGGGCTGAGGCAGGTGGGAGCACAGTGTCCCTGACCCAGCTGCATTCAGAACTGCAGCTTCCCCCTCCAGGGGCTGTGTCTGGGGATGTCCAGTGGTTACGAAGCTGTCTTACAGTCAAGTTGATTTTAGCTTTAGAAGAAAAGCACTTAAAGAAAATAGATGTCAAAGAGATGAAAATCACTTAAAGAAAAAGGGTTTGAAAGATAAATAGTCCATGCACATGTCCAGCAGATCTAAAGCTTTACAAGCCCTTCACAGTGAGCCTGGCCTCTCCAGGTGCTCAAGCAGGCAGGCAGCTCTTCTGACGCCCTGCCACATTCAGGGGGGTTCTTCTGTTCGTTATCTACTTTCTGCTGACATGAGCTACACACTTTCCTACCCTTCCTGTTCTCCCTAATATACATCATAAGCACGCAACCAGGACCAGGTTTGGTCACAAACACGGACACAGCGGTAGCCCAGCATGTGCTGATGCACACAGGGCCAAGGAACCAGGGCAGAAACTCCCACCTGGCACAAACTGGGAAGAGAGGAAGGGCTACACTACAGCCACAGTATCTCAGGGAAAAGGAGTTCAGCACTAACATGGAGATGTGACACCATCCCCCATTCCATACGCACTTACAGCAAATGAGGCCTTCTGGGTTCCCTCAACCTAGGATCTGCTCTTTGCTTACCTTCAGATTTTCAGTGTGAGCTCATGCAAGTCCTTGGTTTTCTTTGTGCCTCTCAAACATAAATAATCTCCCTTCCTCCTAGAAGCACTGCAGATGGGGAAGGAAACGGTACCGAAGGGCCATTAAGGTTGTCTAGACAGAAAAAGAAAAATGGCTCTTTGCATAAGTTTTAACCTTGTGGAATAAGGGGGGTGAGTCACAAGCAGAGAGACTGATCCCACCATGTCCCTTCTCTTCTCACCTACTACACCACTGCACAGAAATCCCATCTAACTGCCAAAGATTAACTCAGCTCAGCCACAGCCTCATCCTCTCCCTCACAGCTGCCTCCACAGACTGCAACAGCTTAAAACCAAAAGGCAATCCAAACCATATAAATCCGGTAACACAGAACCCTGCCAGGCACTTCCAGACAATGCAGAAAATCATGTCTGCCCAGTTAAACATGTGTCCGGCCTCAGTGCTCTGCAGCTGACCCAACTTGACTGACTTCACAGGGCCTCCTCTAATTTACATAAGGGTAATTAAAACATAAGTTAGGGAGAAAAATCTTACTTTTTGCCACAAAATCAATTTATTCCATGTCTGAAATTTTTTGAAAGATGGCCTTTCCAAGATCTAAGAAAGAGAGAAGGTAGTGGAGGATGAAGGTTGCAGGATGATGCAGTATCAAACATCAGAAACTGAACCGGACCTGTATATTCAGAAGCAGGTCTCCAAAACAGATACCGCAAAGCGCACCCTCCAGCATGGCTCTGCACTAGAGCAAGGACTCTCATACAGATGCTATTACACAAGGAGTGTTAAAGCTCCTCATTGTTTCATAGCCCAGGCCCGCTTATTTTTTGTGCACAATTATTACAGTCTCTCCAGCCATAGAGGTTTACTGCACAGCAGGGATAGTTCCAAGACTCTGGTCACTGCTTTCTCACCTACCTCATTTACCAACACATCTGATAGGCATCTCCTACCCCAAGCCTCTTCCTACAGCAGCAAATGTAGGACTGGAAACACAGCTGTGACTCTAGTTCAGATCTGCATCAGCTATGAAAAGAACTGTGCTTGATGACTTATGCAGTTCAACCAACTCCATAGCCCCAAAGTTCACGGCAACAGTCAATGTCATATACAAACAGCACCTTCAGCAGTCTCTAGACATCCTTCCAGACAAACTAGCCATGCCCTGCACCCCTTTCCAGAAAAGAATTCATGTCAAGAGCCCTCCAGGGATGCAAGCCAGATAGCATTGCATCAGCCACCCTACCTAGGATAGTTAAATGTACAAAGATTCCTGAAGAGAGATATCAGTGCCATCATCCTCTATGGTGCATGTGACGTCTGGTGTGTGGGGACATACCTCGGAGTTTGCAAAACACTGCCTCTCTTAAACATATTACAAAGCACTGGCATCCTTAGTCAGGATTGACTGATTCAGAGTTAAAGCTCTGTCAAGCCATCTATCCCGTACTTACGATCCTGAATCAGGCAAATAGCTCTCGATGCTAACTTCTCACTATTGCTTGTAATCATACAGAGCTCACCAAGCCAGCCCACTGCACTCCTGACTGCAGAAAATATGCCACTCTTCTCATGTTTTCTCTCAAGACACCACAAAGACCCTCTACCAAGGAAATTACTAAGAACACAAAGTTGCTGATGCAACACCCATCATAATCCTATGTTTCTTACACACTTTTCCTCTGAGCGCTGTCACATACCTCTTTAATCCATCTTGCCAAAGCCAACCTTAGAATTATTCTCCTCACATAACTCCTGTCCAGCCTTATTGGATAACAGGACTCATTAAACAGATCAGACATGGCAACCATTCAATATGATGACTTTCAAGCAAGAGTCAGTGGGACAGAGAGATATCAGACCTGATGCAAACTCATTCTGCCCTCAAGAAGCAGCCCTCCCATGGAGTTCTTGAAATATGCTCTTTGATTCAATTCAAAGGAAGCTAGCAACACTAAAGCAAGCTAGAAACAGCATTATAGGGGGAGAACTGCCAGAATTAAACATGCAGGAGGAGTGACAGTTCTTATAACACCACCTATAAAAGAGTTTTCTTTATTTAATGAAATTTGCAAACCAGCTAGATCTGTAATAGTCACACACAGAGACCTTCTGTATAGATAACGTTCAGCTCCCACCAATTCAACTGCTTTTGATGGGGCTTTGCTCAGAAATTGAGTATGCTGGGAAATGATCTCAGTGACCTTAGCCAAGCTGGGCAAGTTCCCTTCTAACCTCTACCTTGTCCCACACCAGCTTTGACTTGCAGCAGATGGACATCACACATATAAAATTATCACACTGGTAAGCTCTTTGTAACACTTAAACTGTATAAAGCTTTTTAGAGGCTCTGAAGGTTTGTCTTGCTTGACAGTGCCAGCATAGGGTCCCATGGCTGGAACATACACCCCTTAAAAATGCCAGAAAAGTGACGCTTACAAAGATGTTGCTGAAGCAGCAAACAGATTGATCGACAAGTCCCCTCTTGCTTTATCCTCAGAGGACACGTGTCCTTGTACTAATCCATCTCAGGCAAAGGGAACTGAAATTTCCTCAGGAACCTCACCTAAGTATTTATTTGTTCATCCATGGAGCAAGACAACACTAAGCTCTGGGAATGAAGGAGCAGATCTGGAGTATTAACAACTCTCCCCAAACTGAAAACTCCAATCACATTGCCTGGGACCCATCCCAGTTTGATCAGTTGTCACTAGTGGATGAGGTCTCCTCAGAAATGAACCCGCTCTGTGTTTAGCTTGAGAACCAACCCATGACTTTCTGTCATGAAGGACTGTCTCATGCAAAGTGAAGAGCAGGAGACATGTCCTCTCTAAGGCTAAAGGAAGAAGGGGCTTTTTGTCTTACCCAGACCCTGGTTCTGCTGCTCCCACTCAATAGTGTCAGGAACCTGGTAGGACACCCCAGCCAGCTGGGCCACAGGGTTTTCCAGGCCAGCTATGGGCTCCTGGGAGGTCTCTCCTGGAAGCGTGAAACCTGGCAGCTCCGTGTCACCCTCCATGCTTTCATCCATCAAATCTATGTCTTTGTCCTCCTCATCTTCCTCTTCCTCCTCTTCTTCCTCCTCTTCATCCTCTTCCTCTTCCTCACCCTCTGGCCAGGGAGACACAAAAGCAACATCAGGAAAGATCCAACAAGACAGAAGGTTCATACATCTCTACAGGTGAGCACCAAGATAACCACTTGATTCTACCTCCAAAGGCAGACCAAATGCCTGTTTCCTAACAAAAAAGACTGTCAAATGCATTAGTGGGATATAATGTTATTTTGCTTCCTAATAGCAGAATATAAAAAAGCATGTGCATGTGTACAAATATCTGAGTATAAATAACTATAGTGCTTTCTGCTCAACTAATTACATCTAAAGTGGGAACTGTTTCCCTGATTTCCAATCTTGGAGGCAGCAATAATTTGGTTCTATTTTTAACTTTCATTAAGCCTTTCACAACACTGGAAAGGATGCTGCTTTCCAGCCCGATTAGACTGGTGTGGCCCTGCCTCGAGAAAAAGCATCTCACTTTGATACACGCTGACAGATTGGCTCTTGGGTGCAGGAGAACAGCGGTGATGGTAGTGATCCTCAGCAGATTTATACCAGCACTCCCATCACAACCGATTAACACCAAAGGCCTAACCAAGGAGGACTTAATTCAGTATTGAAAAGAAGACAGCATAGCCTATACTTCATGTGAGAGCAGATAAATGTGACACCAAGGAAATCCCTGTGGATTCTCCACTAGAGCAGATATCTGTCTATTCCAAAGATGACCATACAGTTAACACATGGAGGGAGAAATATTTAAGCCATATTCCATTGCTAGAATCTCAAATGGCAACACAAGAATGACCACACTGGATCAAACAAATGGCCCTTTCTGCCCATGCCCTATTTCTGACCACAACTAGCCACAGATGCTGAAGAAAGGCTAGAGCAGGGCACATACACAGAGCCCGTCTTCCCACAGTCTCTCTTCCCAGCTTTTAATTATCAAAGACTCAAAGACTTCCTGAGCCAGAATTTGCATTTGAGCTATTTAATAGATACTATTGGAGCTACCCACCATGAAAAGATAGTATCTGGAATAAGAACATGCTTCAAATTTCTCACGGTTATTTTTTCAAAGCTGAAGGAAAACCCCATATTATTAATGCATTTTATCTAATTTACATGAAGCTCTACTCAGCCCTGGAGAAAAACTCCCTCCTGATACATACTCACACTGGGAGAGCCCATCACTTTCCATCAGAGCAGCTGGTTTAGCCAGGGGTCTAAGACCATGTTAAAAACTAACAATCCAGCCAAAACAACATTTGTTTTCTAGGTATCCCTTTATTTATGTTGGATTCATACCTCATATAGGTTACAGACAATACAATAAGATGGAGTGGTTGAGTAGAATACCTGAGGGGCTGCACATATCATACGCACTGGAAGTAAAGCAGGTGATACTTCACTCTTCTTTCTGCTGTGAGATGCAACAGTACTCTGGCACAGCTATTCCACAAAACACCCAAGAAACAAACTGGGGAATTTTGGAGAAGCTATTTAGTTGGCAGCTATCCAACCTGAATTAGATAGGAGAAGCTGGCCTCCTTCCTTTGGCCTCTAATTCACAGTCTGGAATACCTCTGGAAATCAGTGGAAGTTATAAAACCATGGCATCCACTGCTGTTAACATGGCATCCCCTTTCTTTCTAATTCAAGGATTTCCTTTGAAACACTGCACAATTTTTCCAGCTCACCAGACAAAACAATCCTGCTTGCCACCTTTCCATTCCAGCAGTGCATTTCATACAAATGAGCTGCTATTTGAATTTAGCTGCATCATCCTGCTATAGCACAGCTTTCAGTACCTGGAAAAGAATGATCACTCCTGCAAACAATTATACCACACAGACAATCTAATGGATCTTATAGGGATGTCATTAGCCCCTTAAGTTCCTATTATATTTTATAGGCAGTTTCTGTCTTATAATGTGCCCATCATTTCAAATCAATGTTAAGAGTTTTCTCTATCAAACTGCATGTTTTCATACAAAATACACAGCTTCTGTAAACCTGAGAATGGCACCTGGAGAGTTCTTGCAGGAAACCTGCAAGGAAATGAAAAATTAATGTAGGTCTTTTGCCTCTACTGAGAGCAACACAGCTATAAACATTTCCAAACCTTACTAGCAAAGACATTAAACAGGTAGCACACCAGACAGAAATATGAACAGAGGTTTTCCCTAGGTTAACTGGGTGAAAAAGCAGCCAAGAGAAAATAGGGATTGGATTTTTATCTCTGAAAAACTAGCTTAGGACAAGATTTGCAGAAGCTTCTTGAAATTTTAACAAACCCAATCAAAGACACCTGCCAGGATTTAGCTTTGAAGCAGCAGATAGCCATCTCTGTACCTCCAAAGCCTAGCAGGCAGCCAAGCTGAACACCCAAATTGAAAGTGCCAAGACTACTTATCACATCTGATCGTCACCAAGCTACATCAATCATCATGCTACCACAGGATCAAGATGTAGTCCTTAAAGCACAACCGCTGCGAGGGGAAAAGAAAAAGCTCTTGTTTCCTCCTCCTCTCTAGGCTCATTCCTACTTCTGAAAACAGCTTTTCTTAAAACCCCCATCCCAAAATGCCAACTGCTTGCCTTGCTGCAAAGTGCAGCACAGAGCACCACTTGGTGGTGACAAGGAGGAAGCTCCACTTCTAAAAGAAAAACGCAAACTTCACAAACGTTGAATTTCAGAAGCAGAAGCGCAACAGGAGCCCAGCAGCCATGGACTGGCTGTACATGATGCTTGATAGTCTCATTAGAGGGAAAACGGAAGCAAGCATCACACAGATGAACCTCAAGCTGGAGGTTTGTGCTTCATGAGAGCCTTTTACAAAAATCAGTTTCCCTCCTAAATTAGCACTTTTTGGCCTTTCAGAAGCCTCGACTGCAAGCTAAGAAGGAAAGAAACAGAAGATGCTGAAAGCAGCAAGGACTGAAAGTGCACAGACCATCAGATTCAGAAAGCATTCATATTTTCATGTACATTTTCAGCCTATTGTGAACTATTTTGTGTATTGTAGAATCATAGTCATCTAGGCTGGAAAAGAGCTTTAAGATCATGAGTCCAACCATTAACCTAGCACTGCCAAATTCACCACTAAACCATGTCCCTAAGTGCCACTTCTACACCTCTTTTAAACACCTCCAGGGTGTCCACCACTTCCCTCCTTTCAGGTATTTGTGAAGAGTGATAAGGTCTCCCCAGGCTCCCTCTTCTCCAGACTGAACAACCGCAGTTCCCTCAAACTGTATGTACTCTTCAGTTTTGGCTAAGGTTCATCTTACAAAAAAAGAGAAAAATATGATGAAATGCTAGTGCTTTATGATCAAGGCACTAGTCTCCAATGAAAAAAGAAATGCAAGTATAACATTTTCTTGGCCATAGAATCTATCCAAATCAGGCGTTCACGAGACCCCAGCTGTAGGAACACCTCTGAATGTCTGACAGTATTCAAAAGCACCCCTTGCTTGCTAAAGCAGACAGGTACACAGGATATACAGCAGTTTCTGGTGTGTGCCATCCTTATTCTATAGATCTTCATATGTTACACATAAGCTGTTTTTATTATTCTGTTTGCATGCATCAAACCCCAGCACTTGCTTGTGAAGTGCCATGTGGACCTATCAAAAAGGGATGGTATCCTGTCTCCTCTCCCACTGACACCAGGAGACTTCAGCGCTGAAACACTTACGAACATCTGCATGGACTATATTTTCTACTGCAGTTAGAGTAATAAAAGAGCAGTCTAGGGCAGTTAAACTCTCAGCTCCAAGAGTGAAGAAATCCAAAATCTGACACTCTGGCAGACTAAACAAGTACCGTTTTCTGTAAAGTAGGCTCTGCTTTGCCTTCACTGAAACAGGAAAGCAAAAAATCCAAAGAAACTTTATACCTCCCTGCTGTTACAAGCATCCAGCCTAAGAAAGATGCAAGCAGCAAGAATCCATAGGAAAATGAGATTCCCAGTTCACATATCAGAGATTTTAGTTCTGAAGGGTTTGACAACAGGCATTCAAATTTTAATGTTTGGAGAAGAGCACAAAAAAAAAAAAAAAAAAAAAAAAAAGAAAAAGAAATATCTGAGACAAAGTAACAAAGTTCCAGTGGAATTTTTTATAGGGTCATAGAATGGGTTGGGTTGGAAAGGACCTTAAGGTCATCTAGTTCCAACCCCCCTGCCATGGGCAGGGACACCTCACACTAAACCATGTCGCCCAAGGCTCTGTCCAACCTGGCCTTGAACACCGCCAGAGATGGAGCATTCACAACTGCCTTGGGCAACTCATCCCAGTGCCTCACCACCCTCACTGTAAAGAACTTCTTCCTTATATCTAACTTGAACTTCCCCTGTTTAAATTTGAAGCCATTACCCCTTGGCCTACCACTACAGTCCCTAATGAAGAGCTGTGGTTCCCAACTTTATAAATAGTCATCAGAAACAGCTACGGTTGGTTGGACTTTATCATAGGACTCTGTACTGATCCATTAGCAACACAGGTGATATGTGTAGCATGGGTTTTGCTATTTCAAGGTGACAAAAGCTCACTAAGCTTGCTTCAAAAAAAGGGGTTTCACTACAGAACTGTACATATCCATGCTGACTTCTGTGGCTGAGCAGAGAGAAAGGAGACCACCGCACACCTCCTTTGTGAGGCATTTCACTGACCCACCAGGAACCCACAACCAGCAGTGTCTGAAGCAGCTGGGCAACAACCAGCATCCCAGAAGTAAAAGCCTCAGCCCACAATGGCAGCAGGGCATTGGCAAATCAGCTGCAAAGAGGGATGGTGCTCGCAGGGCTATCAGCACAGGGCAGCAGTTGTAAACCCATGCTGTGGGCAAGCAGCACCAGCAGGCACTCGGCACAGTGCTCGGTGCAAACATCACTGTCAGGAACATGCTACAAATGGGCTGCGACAGCAGTGAGGAGAGGGTATTTTGGTATCATAGCTTATAACAAGCTAGAACTGAAGCTGCTGTTGTCGTAACCTTGCTGAAGGCAATGGAGTTACATTGGGACCTCTGGTTTTAGTTGAAGAAACCTTCACTGAAGAGAGATGTTTCTACCTTTGGATATTCTTTATTAATGTTTGAAAATGCTTTTACTCCTCAGAAGATGAAGGAAAAAAACCCAACCCAAACTAAAAAGGAGATCGTAAGACAAAACTTGGGAGTTATTTTCTCTATCCTTTCCTTTCCCAGCCTACCTCAAATCAAACTCAGAGAACAATGACATCTAGACAGTAACAGAGCATTGATATGCTTCATGATAGTCTAAGCTGTGATTTTATATGGTACACAGCACTGTAGGGTCTGAGTGCTTAGGAGCACCTGATGAGTGCCAAGTTGCGATTAACCAGCAGCTGGCACTAATTGGTTTCCAGTGGTGAGCCCACTCTTTGCCTGACTTCAGGGAGATGCAATATGCCAAGACCTGCACTGTCACACATACTGAGACACACACCATTAAGCAAAAGTCTACTTTTCAATATTTTTCTTTTCCTCCTGTGTGTACTGGAGCCATTCACAGGGGAACAGGGCAGCAGGGGCAGACTGAAGTGTCTCATCCACCACACACCCCATAGTTTAGCTTCTACTCCCATCTACTCCACACCCATACAGCAGCAATGGACCTTGGCCACCCATGTGTGCACATAGTATAGGAAGCAAAGGAATGTAAATAATGACAGGATTAGGGATGGGGGTCTGTGACTATATTCTCTTGCCAGAACAGGAGGATGAGGCATTAAGAAGTCTCTGCCAAATGCTTTCGTCCAGTGAGGTTCATTTTCTGCATTGCTTTTACTATCACAGCTGACTGGAAAGGCAGGAAGGCCTTTCTATGACAACTCTCTTTTATTATTAATCTGTTACTTTCCCGTGATCACTGATAATGTCACCATCTGACATCTCCAAAATGCCACCAAGAAAAATTGCTTGTGACAGCTTGGAAGGGGACAGCTGGTAGGAATGTAGATGGGCTTTCATCATGCACACACAGCTTTCTGGCCAGAGTACTGTATTGTGGAGGGTCAAGATACCCAACCAAGCAGTGGGTGAAGTAGCTATTCAAAATCATGAAAGTAAAACCTCCATGCTGGTGAGTTTAGCTTTGAGGTGAACATGGCCGGGCTCAGCTATCTGGGGTATTTGATGATTATGTTGCATGAACATAGTCTAAATGCTTTGCTCTGGAAGGGGAGCCAAATTAAGAATGGCCTCTCATGGGAGTATCAGCACCTGACCTACTGCACAGAGCCAAGGAAAGGGACTATTGGGAAGAATGCATTCATTGGGGGGGATCCTACCATACAAAGCAAGATAATTTAACCCAACTCATGTAAATTTCAAGAGGAGAGTGAATTACTTGTCCAAAGCTTTTCTGTAGCAGAAACAAATCCTTGCTACATCTAAGAGAGGGAACACACGCATCTGGCAGCAATGCAGAGCTGACACTTCTTTAGGAGCCTCTGCTTGCCAAAGTCCCAGCAGAGGGCTCCTTGGCATTGCAAAGACAGTGCAAGGATGGATTCAGATTCTGATCCTAACCTACTTCCCCCAAATCTGAGGGGATTCACACTTGCTTTTTCACAGTCCTGGCCCATCACTCATCACAGGGGATCCAAGGCACTGAAGACCTTCTGGGAGAAAGAGGGGATAAA
>NW_009934040.1:0-324 GCF_000696875.1 Nestor notabilis | reverse complement strand
AAAGTTACCTTTAAAGTTGATGAAACAAGTGACATTTCTATATTTTTATATACTATAAAGGGCATTTTGAAAATTTTCTTGCAGTTTTAGAAATTATTTAGTGTGGTTATATACATATATTGTGGCAATGGTTTCTGCTATATCCATTACTTCGGTGTAATTCTATTTTATGTTGCAAATATGTGTATATACAAAGGAGACTATGTAAGAAAGATGACTAAGAAATAGGCTCGAGCCCTTCAGAACAGGGACTCTCTTCCTCTGTGTCTGTAAAGTCCTTCATGCCTGGGGGTCCCAGCGACAGCTCACGTCTGAGACCCGCGG
>NW_009934039.1:18444-78252 GCF_000696875.1 Nestor notabilis | reverse complement strand
TACACATATATATATATATATCTATATCTCAGTAATGTGTTTATTGAATAATGAATAATGACTTGAGCAGCTCCTTAGGGTATTTGCACAGTTCTCAATGGGTCATATTAAAAGAAACCAGGAAAATGCCTACTTGTCCCCAAAGAAGTAAGAATGCATTCTGACAACTGAAAAATACGGAAAACAATTTACACAAATCACAGCTTGAGAATTTAGAACATTAGCCCAAAGACAGGGTTTCCAGATGTGGCAGCACAACTTTGGAGATTTTTGGTGCTTTTGGTGTTTTTTTGAGTTTAAAAATAACAGCTGAGATAAAAGCATGTTTCCTGTCAGAACTGCACTAGAAATATTAGGAATACAGAAGTAAGTAGTTGATAACTAATTACATCTTAAAAGCAAATGAAAGTCAACAAGGCTAAAGAGCATCTCTATCAGAAACGAACAGCTATGGGTTTATCTGTTTTGAACCTTGCATAGAAATATAGCCATATACACCATCATGTGTGGCTCTGAAACGATTCTTCATATGGCATTCAAGATACACATAGCTGGAAAATTACACAAAGGCTAATTTGGAACTGTAAAAATTGAAGTTTTATCCCAGAACATCAACATTTTTCTTGTGGCAAAAGGATTGATGCACCCATAAAGACATGAAAGCCACATCAGTCAACACAATACATCCCTGATACAGCCTGTTTCATCACTTTGAACATTCAACAGCTCAGTGGCAATCTGTGTGGCATATACTATGCCCGATATAGTTAATATTTGTTTGAGTGTGGTGGTTGCTCATCCTGGATTGCCTGAAGGACTGTACAAATTCTGCTGGGTTTTTTTCTGCTCAGATAATGGATCTGTTTCAGCTTGTTTTTAAGGATGGGAGACTGGAAAAATTGTGTAATGCTGGAAACCACATCCAATCTACATATGAAGACTATCAACCATTTGTCAGAAGAAAACATGTCAAACATGTCACATTCACTCCTTTCTACTCAAAAGAGGAACAGTGGAAAGAATTATTCAAACCTTCAAGCAAGAGACCCATGCTATGACTCCAGAAAAAGATAACTTAGAACAGAACACTGCAAATTTTGTATTGGTCTGCACAATGACAGTGCATGCTGCCACAAGTCAGGGGATGTTGTATGTTCATAAAAAGGAAAGAAGTTATGAAAAAAAGTGTCCACAAATAGACATGTGCAATGGAAACAAGAAGCTAGGGAGAGAATTCACAGAATTCATTGTAACGTGAAGTAACTACGTAGTGATAATATTAGCCAGAAATAGGCATTCAAAGAGAAGATATTTCAAACAGCTTCTGTGCATGTATTTAACTTGATTCACTAGAACAAGCACACATATTGAATGCAATTAACAGTCAGACATTCAGCCTGAACAAAGTGACTTGTGAAAACCCACGATTTCTGCTACAAGTGTCCTAAAATTAGAGGGCAGAAAATGTTGCTAACAAAATTACCCTGGAAAGCTTTTAACTAGTTTCAAATAATGTGTTGACTGAAAGCCATCTCTAAGAATGATGTCATTAGCATGACTCATATTTAATTAGTAATATTTTGTATGTAAGTTTTACTGTAAAGCTTTTATGTTCTGATTGTCCTTTTATATTAAATGTAGAGAAGCATATAGTGCCTAGGAGTTGAATATCACACTGAGTACTTAGAATTCCTTCAGTAGGACTCCCTGTCCTCTGTAGTCACCAAAACAATGCCTGCATGCGTAATCCTGACTAATATTTCCAGGTATGGCTGGGAGTGGCAGGTTATAGAAACCTGCAGCCAGTCTCCCAGTGACGGCAGCCTTCTCCGAAATTTCCCTGGTAATTGCCTGCCAGCCCTTCTCCTCTATCCTGCAGAAAAGTAGCTAGGAGGAGACATAAGCCAGCAGATCTCTCCCTTAAGGACTCCAGTCAGTCCTTGTAGGAGGGCAGGGATCAACAGCAGCTGTTCATTTGAGTCTACTCCTTTGATTTTTGCCATGCATCTAGGGACAGAAGAGGAAAAATGGGAAAAGAAAACTGCAGAGTGATTGTGTTGCTGCCCTTATTTACTGCTTGTCCCAAAGTCTGAGCAAGGGAGACTGTGATCTCTTGGAGCTGGGGCTACGCAATAGTGGATAGGGTGATAGGCAATTGCTTGGAGGCATGACTTAACTGGGTGAGAACCTTTCTTTCTCAGGAGGTTCAGAGCAGCATCTACATGCTCGTGAATGAGAGGAGATCAGAAATCAGGAGAAAAACCCCAACAACAAACCAACCAACATAAAACCATCCTCTCAGACCTTGTCGTAGTTTCTGAGAATGGCATGCTTAGTGTAGTCAGTACTTCCATCACCTGTAGGCTCTTCTATCTGGAAATCATCTGTTTAAGTATACATCTCCCATAGGTTTAGCATGTTACAGAAAACCAAGACTCGACAAGGTGATGAGATCAATTAAAAGGCAGAACTGAATAGAAACCTGGACATTTTAAATTCTCAAATTCTCTTTAACTTATTGTGCATCTAGACTTACTAAAAACTTACTAAAAACATTATCTCAATCCAACTTGAACTACATCAAAACATACACAACCATAAGAGAAACTTTAGCTATGAATATTAACATTCCCTAAGGACAAATCCCAAATAACACATTCCCAAGAACATCTACAGCATTTGCGTTGATCTTTTCTTTGAAATTACTTTGTTTTCTAAACAAACAGATGCTGACAGAACATTCTGAAATTAGGTCTCGTAAATGTTATAAAAGTTTATCCATTAAACCCCTGAAAGTTTTCAATTTCCTTAAATACTTATCTTCTTCCCTCAGACTGAAGAGATGACTGGGCTTCCTGCTCTGACACAGAGCAAGAATTTCGTGAGGCAAAATGGAAACAAATGCTTCAATTTAAGATTTTATCTATGCTACTGTAATTATGTTTCTAGAGGGTTCAAAAGAAGTTACAGCTGTATATAAGCCCTTTTCTAAGAAAAGTCTTCAAAAAAAATAGAAATATTCCCACCCTTGCTATTACCGATGTTGCTGAGTTGGCAGTGGTAACATCGAGAAAAGGCTTTAATAGCTTGCTTTATTTAAACCCCTGCATCAGTAAAGCTTCCTCAGCATGTGATTGATATTTGTTCCCCAGCACTGTTGTGGAGCAGGGCTGATTATCAAGGGGATTAAAATTCTGGAAACTCTCTGAAGAGCATCTCCGAGGTGCTCTCTTCCATCTCTTTGCTGCAAAGCTGATACAGTGATGGGATTTAAATTTAGCTTTTTTAGGCAGTATTTCCTGGCATATTGAGCATGTGAGGCCTTACTGGAACCCCTTCAGAAAAGCGTCTGACTTCTGCCCACAGCATAATACAGTCGCAACTCAGGAACATACCTGAGTATAACATAGCTTGCTGGCTAGAGCTGGAAGGAAAGGAGTCGCAGAGCAATAGATAATTCCTGTGGACTGAGCATAAACCTGATTGAGCCTTCCCAAACTGCTCCCCCAGATTTGCATTCTGGATCCAGTACTTTATGCCAAGTAATTTTACCACCTTATACCTGAGTCAGTTCCTTAACTGAAAAACTTTAAATTTTTGTATTGATCAGTTAACATAAGAGCCTGGTATTCTTTTTTCTTTTTCCCAAAAAAAGTTCTATGTGTACAAGTTCTATTTCATCTAAGAATGGGTTTTCTCCGTATTTTTTTGCTTTTATATAAGGGTCTGTATGAGGAGGAGAAGGAAACTCAATGATGAGTCCAACTGGATTGATCATTGAACTTCTTTAAGCGTGAGTAAATCAAAGAAAATATATCAAAAGCAAATATTATTCTTAACTGGCTATGAATCATGCACCCTGCAGAATCGCTTGTTGAAGAACTGCTAAGACATCCACACTAGTAAATTAATCAGGCTGGAGACCATTCTTATTACTCTTCAATGTATAAGCGTAGACTAGACATCTGCTTGAAAAAAATTTACAAATTACTTGACCTAGTGGTGACTTGGTGCTTTTCTCATGCTTGAAATGAAGGGGGAAAAAAGAGTCTTAAAAATTAATACATTTTCTCATCATTAGATGTACAGCAGAAGCACTATAGCTGTGGGCTTTTCTCAAGTTACTTGAACCAGAACTGAGGAATAGTTCACCATAACTGGCCCAAGATAGGTATGTGCAGGTGAAAGACTCTGTGACCACATGAAAATTATCCAGTAGCTACACGCATTTGTTTGCACGTGTTCAACTTACCTATACAACAACAATGTTGCTTAATGAAATTTAAGCTCTACTATAACCAATTGGTTGCAAAAATGGCATAATGCTCCTCAGTTAACCCCACTCAACTTCAGTAAAGTAGATCAATTGAGTAATTGGCCTACTATTTGGCATGTGTAATGTGAAATCATCCAAGTGAACACAGACAAGTCATGGCCATGGGTCATGACAAAACATTTTACTTCGCTGATCTCTAGGTGAGCTCTATCTGCAGGTCCCATAACATGACAGAGCAACAGGCAAACAAGTTCTACATGTCACTCAGCCTCTGCGGCACTCAGTTCTGCCAAATGCAAGAATCTGGGAGGACAGTTTGGTTGCAACAAGTACAGAAATCATGCAGTTTCAGAAAGGAGAAAGAAGTAAGAAGAGGTGGCAGATGATTAATGTATGATTTTACATTAATTCATCTGAAGCCATAGAACGTGACACTTTCAAAAGTGTTTGCCTAAAGAAGAGTATGAAGGTTTGAAATTAGAGAGACATACAGAAACCAACCACTCATCAGAAATTAACAAATTGGTTTGGGGGACTGCTTTGTTTTGGGTTTTTGGTAGCCTTCCCACCCCCAAAGGGAACTTGAAGCCTTAAAAGAAGGACGTATCACCAGGACATTATTACTGGAGTTGGCAATGTCAAACACGTTTTCCTCTTGGGCACTTTACTTGATACCTCTAAAAGTCAGATGCCAGTATGAGACACAAACTTCTATCCCTCCTCACAGTAGGCACAGCTGAAGTGATGAAGCCCGGAGCAGTAAGTGAATGAAAGAAGTGCCTGTTGTCAGCTAATACTGTTTTGCACACTATTACTAAAATAGCTGAAAAGCACTGAGAGCAATTGCTTTACATCTCAAGAAAAGAAATTCAAGTTGCTAAATCAAAAAAACCCACATTGTACTGCACAAAAATCAGGAATTACTATGCCTCTGTATGGTTGGTGTTTGGAAGAAATCTGTGAAGAGGTGTGATGAGAGTATCTATGACATTTTAGGAAGCAGGGAAAGCTTTTTCTGTCCTGCTAGACTGAGGTGCCATGGTCGACAGTGTCCCAGACACAGCAGCTTAAAATAGAAAGGAAAAGCAAATGTAACCAGTGGTTAGTGACTTTGCATACGTTTTATATACTACTCATTTTTTGTACATGTGAGACATCCCATTACCAGCATAAGTTCTTGCAAGAATGGGACATGCGCTGTTTGACAGATGTCAAAAGAAGTAAATTCAGCTTTAAAATGAGATATACCACTTTTTTCTCCCTTGTGTTTTAACTTGCCTTTCAAAGATCCGTTCACTGCATTTCAGAAGTATTCCTGAAAGGAATCTGGCTCTTTCTTGCTCACCAGAAATTTCTGTGCCCTAAGTAAGTTCTTTTACAAATCAATGGGAAACAGTGCAGCTGCACACATGTTGAGAGCTGTGCTTAGTTTACCAGCATCTTCTTTTTTTCCAAGGCATCTTTACTTAGAGGATAATTACGTGTTTAATGACAATTCATACAGTCTTTGTTAATCAAAACTGTGTTTCTTCCTTTGCAATCTGTGCTTGCTTTCTTGATCCCAATGTGAAGTCTGGGCACAACTGCTTTTGCAAAGTCATTTTTATAGCAAGAAGCTCCAGTCCCCAGCAGCACACTTTTTTTTTTTCAGAAGGATGAGATGATAGAGAAGAAGCAGTTTAAAAGAGCAAATGTTAAAATAAGTAGGGAAATGGATGCTTTAAAATCTCACTTTAAAGCCAATATTTGTGGGACGGCAATGTGTCACTGGTTCATGTATCTTTATTACAAATAACCCGACTTCCAAGTCAAAAGCAAGCAAATAAAATACTTTAGTTATAACATCAGAGTGATTAAAGTTCCTTTAATCTTTCTTCATATGTCAAATTCTCCAATCCTCTAACTATCTCAGTAGCTTTCCTCTCTAGTTTCTGCAACATTTCACATGAAATAGGGGGAGCAAAACTGGACACCGTAGTCCTCATGTAGCCTAACATGTGTTGATGAAATTGGAATAAGCATGTCCCTTGATACACTGGCTGTACGCTTCCTAATGCGGCCCAGGACATGTTTTGCCTTCATGGCTGCAAGGGCATGCTACTGGCTTATGCTCATCTTGCTGCTCTCCAGGATCCATTAGGCTTTTCCAGCAGAGCTTCCCCCAAGCACACAGTCCCCAGCATGTCCAGCTGCTTGGAATTATTCTGTTCCAAGTGCACAACTTTACATTTATTTTTGCTATACCTCATGCAGTTCTTGGTGGCCCAATATTCCAGCTGCTGAAGTCTTTCTGAACGGAGGCTATTCATAAAAATCACAGAATGGTTTGGGTTGGAAAGGACCTTAAGATCATCTAGTTCCAAACCCCCTGCCATGGGCAGGGACATCTCACACTAAACCATGACACCCAAGGCTCTGTCCAACCTGGCCTTGAACACTGCCAGGGATGGAATATTTACTTTGGGCAACCCGTTCCAGTGCCTCACCACCCCCACAGTAAAGAACTTCTTCCTTATATCTAACCTGAGCTTCCCCTGTTTAAGTTTAAACGTATTACCCCTTGTCCTATCACTACAGTCCCCCTCCTATATCCTTGCAGACCCCCTTCAGATACTGGAAGGCTGCTATGAGGTCTCCACACAGCTTCTCTTCTCCAAGCTGAACAGCCCCAACTTTCTCAGCCTGTCTTCGTACAGGAGGTGCTCCAGCCCCCTTATCATCCTTGTGGCCCTCCTCTGGACTTGCTCGAATGGTTCCATGTCCTTCTTATGTTGAGGACACCAGAACTGTACACAATACTCCAAGTGAGGTCTCACAAGAGCAGAGTAGAGGGGCAGGATCACCTCCTTTGACCTGCTGGTTACACGCCTTTTGATGCAGCCCAGGATACAGTTGCCTTTCTGGGCTGAGAGCGCACACTGCCGGCTCATGTTAAGTTTCTTATCGACCAATATCTTGAAGTCCTTCTCCACAGGGCTGCTCTGAATCACTTCTCTGTCCCACCTGTAGCTGTGCCTGGGATTGTCCTGACTCAGGTGTAGGACCTTATACTTCACATTGTTGAACTTCATGAGTTTGGAGGATCTATCTTTCCTCCAGCTTTGGTTGTCATGTACCAGCTTAGTGAGAATACATTCAATCCCATCATCTGAGTCTTTTAGGATGCTGTTTAGTATTGGATCCAATATTGTCCCCTGAAGAACTCTGCTTGCGAACAGCTGCCAAATCAACTTCTGGCCAGTTATCACACTCTACGTTCTATGGTCCAGCAGTGTTCCACCCATCCTATGGTCTACCTCTGCAGCTCCTGCCTTACCATCTTGTCAAAAAGGATATTGTGGGAGACCATGACAAATACCTTGTTAAAATCAAAGTTATGTCAAGGATGTTAGTGCTGCCCCTTTGTTTGAGAGCAGGCAGCCAAATTTTTTACCCTTATCTGTCAAGCCAGCAGCAGTGCTGACTTTGGATTTGTGTGCCCACATGCTGTGCATTGTCTTACCTGTTCTATTGCAATTGTAAAACAAAGAAAAAAGACAGAGAAAATCCTCAGGCTTTTTTCTTTCTTTCTTTCCAAAAATATGGTCTACTAAGATATCCCATTTTCCCATTGTTTCATTTTTCAGTGAGCGGTCCCAGAGGCCTCTGGGGTCAAGGCCTTGTCTTAGAAGGCAGTTGGAATGGGAGCTGAGAGAAGATTCTCACTTGCAAAGTTAAGTGGAGGATTTGGGCCTTTCGCCAGTTCTGTGCGAATACGATGATTTCAAGGCAGTTTGCCATGTCTTTCTGTATAATTTTGTAACAACAAAAATATTTTTCATTAAAAAATTAAAAAGTGACTTCAAACAGCTTTTCCAAGTCAAGAAAAGAATAAATAAGGCAACACTCAGAAAAGTAAATTTGTCCTCACAGACATTAACACCCCCCCACACACCCTCCCATCAGTTTCATTTGGCTGGGCTTCCTGAAGTGTGTTTTTCACTGCCGAGTCAACTGCTCTTCACATCTTGCTGTTAACATGCTTTATGTTCACAGACCTCCAAACAAAGGGTCTTACAGCATAAAGGTAGATCCTGAATCAGTCCATCTTCAAAATTTCTAATGACTGTAGCAAGAACAGGCAGCCATGGCCAACATCAAGAACCAGCATAGAAATTTTTCACTGCCTCTCTTCTTTCCTTTCTTTTTGCAATAACCCCTCCATATCCTTATGTTTTGCAACTTTTGCTGCAAGAGGATGGAAAAAGCCTATCACAAGATGTGCTCCAGTTCACTTCAGCTCTACTTTTAAGTAAGCAAATGCACAATAAAATGAACACACACAGTAATTTGTCACATTTTCTTTTTAAGGTGCAGAGTAGAATCTTTCAGATTGTCTTACGCATATATAAAATTTATCAGAAGTTTTGTGATTTTTCCCAATCTGTCTTGTTTAATATCCCATGACATCAGCTAAAATAGTACACATGCTCAGATACAACCTGGTATGATGATCCCATATGGTCTAGCTGAAGCAGGATTTGCATAGTAACTTCCTTTCTTATTTCATATACCAACTTGCTTGAAACATTTACAGAGAACAGTTAACGGTGCAAGCCATGTCACTTCTATTGCACCAGCACATCTTACCAAATACACATATGAGGGCAAAATTTATCCTGAAAGAATCAAGTCTGTCCACACAGCTTCAACTTTACATGGTCCCATCCAATGAACTTTTTTTTCCAGTATAAAATCTAAGGTGAACTTTTTAGGGATTGATTCTTCTTAGCTTTTATTTGAATGTCAAGGTCTATTAAAATTTGATAACTCTTTTTTTCCTCACTGACAATTTTACCAGGGTGTCTACCTTTTGCCTTTGTCCTTTGTAGGTGGGGGAGGATCAGACCCCTCCGAGTCAGTCATACGTACAGAAAGCAGTCAGAATAAGACCATATTCTACAATATTTCCAATCATCCACTTCTGCAGCACTTCAGTTAGGTGGTTTTTAATTACTGTGTCATTTTTCATGTTCAGACAAGAACCTGAGTCTATGCAACTTGCTCTTGATTGATGCCCTAACTTCTGCACAGGCCTATATGTTCCAAGGAATGAGGAACAAAATATTCACAGAAAAACCAATGGCTTCCTATATACTTTGAAGTACCATTTGTTGGGAGCCACACAGGACAAGGCAGAATGCTTTTAAACTGAGAGGGTAGATTTAGATTAGATATTAGGAAAAAGCTCTCCACTATGAGGGTGGTGAGACACTGGCACAGGTTGCCCAGAGAAGCTGTGGCTGCCCCATCCCTGGCAGTGTTCAAGGCCAGGTTGGACATGGCTTTGAGCAGCCTGGTCTAGTGTAATGTGTTTCTGCCTGTGGCAGAGGGCTTTGGGACTAGTTGATCTTTATAGTCCCTTCCAACCGAAACCATTCTATGAGAGCAGGTTTTCTTTCAGTGGAGCCTGGGAGGTGCTGTTGTGATGGAAATGGCATCCTAATCTTGACACACACCAATTCCAAAATACTAACAGCAGAAGACACAATATATTGTGGCTTTGGATACCATTCATTGAGTTGGTTTTCTTCAGGTGGACATTATATATAAGAATGAGCATTGGCTACAAATTACTAAACTCTGTTTTTAATAAGATGCAAGAAAGTGAAATATTTTCACTCATTACACAAAGACTGTACAGGCAGAGGAGCACAGTAATATTTATAGGCTCTAATTCAACTAAAAATCTGTGGCTAAAGATATGGAAATATTTCCAAGGCTGAAATTTTGAATAGTGCTCCCAACTCAATTTTACTTCATAAGACAGATCAGAGACAACCCACATTTTCTCAAGATCCCCCCAGTTTCATAATAGCTAAAGACAGCTCACATATAATTCCAAGTCACTTGTGGCAAGTTTCTCCTTCATAGCAAAGTCAATTTGGGAATCAGAAGTAATGCTCAGATTCCAGCCTTATATATCCAGACTGAGAAAATCCCTTAACCACGTGCACTGCTGCTTTTAAGAAAAGGAGCTTACCTTGGTGATGCAAGCACAGACCAGCTTCATGAAAAACCTGTTGTTCACCACCACCTTCTCATGTACCTCTATCCTTACCACCAAGTGCTTAAAAACAACAAACCTATTCTCTTATATAGGATGTAAGATCAGCTCAATTTATACTAACGACCACAGGATGTGTCCACAGACATCTCAGTACCTGGGGCTGTGCAGTACCGTGTGTGAGGCAGCTCCTGTTGCTTGAGCTAAGGTGGGAGAAACAGCTGAAGTCTTTTGTGTCAAGTTTGGCCTTACAGAGCACACCTGTGCCTGAGTCCACATTATCAGTACTTCTGCAACCAGTGGGTGTTTCAGGTAGTCCTCATCCTTGTGAGGAGGCTGAGGGTATGAAGATATTCAATTCAGTCTTTGTCTTTTTTAAAATAACTTTTTCTGTCCTGAGCTATGCTTGTTGGAGTGAGGTGGTTTGTTCTCTCCAGGCTCCTGCTGTACTGTGCTCTTGGATATCCTTCTTTTGGGAAAGCCTGACATCCACCTACATGTGTGGTCGCTATCAGGCACAGTCGCAACGCTTTAAGAGGCCTTATCCTTCAGATCCAAATGGAAATTAAAAAAAATTCTTGTCAATCTGACAAGTGTATGTGCAGCATTTAAGCTATTGCAGTATTTTAATTACTCTTTGGCACTCAAATGTCTGTGATCGGTGGCAGCAATATACCCAGTGATTTCCACTTCTTCAAATGCGGTAGGGTGCAAATGAGGGTGTAGGCTGTGTCCTTGAGCTGTACCTCAGTATACCTACACCAGACTCACTTACACAGACAGGCTGCAAGTCTTCCTCACACTCATTTCTTAAGAATTAGCAAAATTTTATAAATAGAAAAAGACTATTTTAAATGTCTTACTAGTTCTGAGTAAATATTTCCAGCATATTTGGTGTACTCAAGAGTCTGTTCCTGCTTATATCTCCCAGAATAGGGGAAAAAAAAATCAAAAGGCAAGATTTGTTTTTATTGCCTTTTAAAAAAATGCTTATTCTTGGTCTAAATTCATACATAGGTGTCTACTTAAATGGTAGTTTTGAATACACTGAAACACTGTGGGCTTTTTCAACATATTCATAGCAGTTTCATTGTAAATTACCCAGTGTTCAATGAATCCTGCTGACCAGAGATTTAAACACAGATAAAGTAGACCCTGGAGGGGGTTCCAGTATTAAAAATATTGGCTTAAGACTGTCACTTCATTATGAACAGCACTTCAATCTCATGTAGGAAATAGACACATCAACAGTCGTCTCAATTCAGATTGCTTAGATATGTGTCAAAGACTGAAAAACACAACACACATACTGATTGAATTCTGTCTTTCTGACTCGAGTTTCCACCTTTCCTGACTATGAAGACTTATTTTGAGTACCCTGAAGTCAGTGGGCAGCTGGGTGCTACACCTTTGTAATTTTTTCAAATTAAGAAAGGGAAAAATGCTGGGGAATCAAAAAGACAAAACTGTTTCTGTCAAGAATGCAGAAGAAGATAAAAGGCAGAATATTTTCTTCCAGTTCTTATATTGAAATAAAATGAAAAGACCTTATCACAGAACGAAGAGACTGAGAAAGACTAGAGCAAGCAATGGCATTGTGAGTGTGTAGCAGAATGAATAAATAATTGGTAATAAAAAGCAGGCTGCATTTCTCCAGAAGTTCTCTCTTACTTGCGTCTTTGACTCAGTAAAGCTATTAGTTCTTCCTTTTCTTTTATAAAAGTTTTTTTCACTGTTTAGAAAAAAAAAACAGCTGAATGTAGGAAGGTAGGAACTATCTTTTTGTAAGACAAAAATTTTCTTGAAAATGACAACAAAACATTGTCTCTGAGAAGACTTCTAAAGAAATATCATCAGTGACCTTTTGCAAAAGCATGACTAGATTAAAGTAAGATTCCACAGGGACAATATAATAGCTGCTGATTAAGATAGTTACCACTAAATATGTATTATTTTTGCAAAAGGAAAATATATTCCAGGTGCCCTCTGATATAGCAGAACATTTCTGCAAATCAAGTATGAAAGCAAAGCTGTCAAAATAAATGCAACATTGTGTTCCAGGTGCACGTCTCTGAATTTACAACTCAAGCAGTGTGTCCACAGACTAAATGAGACGCTGGAGTTTTCAGCTCACTGAAGAATGACACCATTGTGCCCTTGATACAAAACCTGCGCAATTGCCCTTGGGAAATGCTCTCCCTGGAAAAGATACTCAGTTGCTTCAAGTTCTGTGCAAATGAAACAGGAGGCAATCAAAAGATAACAGCAAGAGGCCCAGGATGTCTCGGGGGACCCACATACTGTGGCCATGCTTTGGTGAGGTTATACTTCCCCAGTTTTATATTATAATTCTTTTAATACGTTTTACTTTGCTTGTTTGTTTTAATCCCTCTCCCACCAGGCTTCAGCACACAGGGCTGTGGAGAAACTGAGAACTACGTTAATCAGTTTTGGTTCCTATGAATTTGGTGCAAACTTCTGTGAATCAATAGGCTCCCAGGCAGACCACAAACTACCCCTTACAGGAGGAATGACTTCCTGCAGAGAAGAGGAGCAGGTGATCTTCGGTATCTCTGCTTATCTTATTTCTAGCCATCTGCTAGATGGGTATTTTTATGGGGCAGAATAGCCTAATCTGGTCTGTAAGTCCTTTTGTCATTTGCAGTGTTAAAGATTCACATCCTCTTACAAAGTAGAATTGGTTGTATTGTTACATTTGTGTCTTTGAAGAGTAATGTTGTTAAATTTGTTAGGCTCAAAGACATGCAGCAGACAAGAGAATCAGCTCCTCCATGATCAGTATTTTGATTTAAATTATTCAGTTTGACAACAATTTAGGCTGCTGCTGTGCTGAGTCCTCTGATCGATACCATTTCACTGCTCTCTTTTTCTACTCCCATCTGCTATTTTCATCTTTTGCTCCTAGTTTTCCACTTGAATTGTAAAGTCCTTGAATCACGATCATTGCTTTGTTCTTTGTAAAGTGCCTAGAGGAATTGAGTCCCTGTCTGTAACTAGTGTGCTCAAATGGAGTAATAAATGTGTTGCAATTACTACTGATGTTGCAGTTGTTATTGTATCCATGACCATACAGGTGATAAATGCATGGCAGTAAAGTTGTAAGGTTTCCTTTTTATCACACAATGCATCCCACACATCTGCAGAAGGTTTTCCCCCTCCCCCAGCCATAATTGTTGGAGAGAATCTGCCACAGGGCAGAAAGTAGTTCCTATTGAGGATGACAGAAAGCTTCTGGCAATCAGATGCTGTCAAAGAAACTCCCCAATAAGCTTGAATTTTCATTAAACCTATACCACTAAAAATAGCCACTCTTCACTCATAATTTTACTCCATTCAAATGATGAATACATCCCAGGAAGCCAGAGGGGAAAATGGCACTATGCCATCAGCCCTTTTGCTTCCACCAAAGGAAGATTTCACCAAAATCCCTATATAAGTGCAAGTATCCTCTCAGCTTTATGAAATCTATGTATAACAGTATATTTTTTTATAATTATTAATATTTTATAATTATAATTATTAATAGGAGGCATTTGAGTATATTTGCCTACATATTATGAACCAAAATTTTCTCGCATTGAATTAATGAAACAATAGTACAGACCATTATACACACAGCCACACACACACTCTGTAATGAAGTCTTTAGAAACATTCCTTGTCTCCTAGAGTATCAAAATGACTAAACATCACATGTCAACTGGTTCCTCCTATCTGACCCAAACCTAACCAAACTCCCACCCTACCCAGCACCCATACTCTTCCTTCCCAGGCTGGTTTGGTGCTACATGTTTATTTTCTGTGCTTCAACAAAGTGGCACCAGGAGGTCCTGGAGGGACCAGCCATGGACTCTAACAGGAGTTGCAGCCCCTAATGGTGAGGGGGGGAGGTAATGGACTTTCCTGGAAAAATAAGGGGGAGGAGCAGCACACTTTGCAGTATTTCAAACTGAGCCTCTTGTCTTATGTGTTGCAAGGAGGGTAGGTAGTAAGATTATTCAAGCTGAAATGCTTGTGAGTCCTCAGACCTTCTTGTGAGGTTGTCAAAAGTTTATTAGCATTTTTGTACCGACAAAGACAAGGCTTTCATGAGTCAAAGTAGCCTTCTTGGCTCATTAAAAAAATAACATCAACCAGCCACTCTGTCAGTCATCAAGAATAAGGTGAGGTAAATTGTGGAGGCTGGAAAATGGGCATTTAGCCAGGAGAGAAAGAAATAACTCAACAGTTACCAACACCTCCCAAAATCCTCTTGTCCTTTGTTCACAAAATTAATAGCCTGATGAAATCTGATGTTGTTCTAGTATTATTTGGGGGTTTTGGTAACTTGCAGTAAGGATCACTATGGACAAGGCATATTCTGGAATCATAGTTGCCTCACTGTACTATTTTCACACCTTTTCCATATACATATATATTTATATATATATAACTGAAAGCTAAGGTGGATGTTGGTCAACACCTACACTGTTTGAGATATTAGACATTCAGGACCTGTGCTTTTGTTAGCAAGAGTGAGTAAGCTTACGTGTTCCTGTATTTTAAACCCTCTAAGGAGAAGCGCAATGTGTCCTCTACTCCCTAAGGAAACCCAGACAAGGTCCTTTATATTGGAAGTTCTTTCTTCATTATAAAATGTAGAGAGGCTGCTAAATGTATCAAAATTAGTTCCTTTATCTCTAATATAAAAGCAATTACATCTTTATGCAGCAGAAGTCCATAGTATTCTTGCAGATGGTTTTGTCACTGGAGTCATGTCAATCTCTTATTGCCAAATGGTAAAGCCCACTTGTGAGTTAATGATGCATTTGGGGTTTTAATACTCTACTGACAGAAGGAACTGTAATTAATCTCACTGAACTTCATTTCAGGCCATGAACCTGATATTCAATGGGTTGGAAAAAGTCACCTTCAAGGCTGTCAAACTACTACACTCTATTTTGTTCCTTCCGATGCTGTACACTGTCTTTTTTCTTACCTTAGCTCCTCAACATGCACTTTCATTTGAAACTGTATCACTGAAGTGCAGCAGTCTATCAAAAGCTGAACAACATGCGTAGCATTAATTGTTTCCAGATTCTAGCTCAGAATATTAGTCTAAAAATATCTGTGTAGCAGCAGAGGGGTCTGTAATGAACTAAACATACCATGCAATAGATCACAGAATGCCATTTTTATTAACTATATTGCAACTAAGGGGGAGCCAAGGAGTATATCCAGTTCTTTGGTTCAGGCTGGTCAGTCTTATTTGTGGTTTCATGGAAAGGACTTAGTGAAAGAAATGGCATTGTTTTTCTGTACCCTTCCACAAGCCTTTAAGCTACAGAATGCAACTGCAAGATGTATGGCACAAATGTGTTTTTATTGGTTCCTGTAAGCTATAATGTATCCAAGATACGACTGCAGAAACCTGAAAAAAAATTAGCATCTGTAAAGCAGTCTGTGACCATGAGATTACTTCACAAAATGAAGATTTAACATGCAGCTTCTTCAGAAATTAGTTGTGTTTGGGGCTGGCTTTTCTGTTGTTTTCTTCCTTTATTGATCCCTTCAGGCAGAAAGAATTGGTGAGTTATCTGATTGAAATGTGTGCAAAACTTTAGGGAAATCCTGCACAGCTACTAATGCCATGTGATTTTATGATGGAAGTACGTTAAGCTGGGTGTTGGTCAGACCTTCTGGGTGATTTTAATAGCTGGTTAAATAATTTAAGACAGGTCCAAGGAAATACAAAAGCAACAACAGACTTGCAGTGCCATTTCTTAAACAGACGGCAGTTTAAATGACAAAACAAGTAAATATTTGTCTTGTTTGTAGAAGTATCCTAGCATACATACTGGAGGGAATATGGATTATTTTTTTCTTTCCAAAGGTGGAGTTATTTGTTATTTGTGAAATGTTTACTGAGCTTGAATAGATTCTGTTGAAATATCTACAGCAAGTCAAGTTGAGCTGGTGATGTGCTTACAAAGGTTCTGAAAGCACAAGCAAGCACCTCAACACTAACAATTCAGCCTAAAATAAATCCAAAAGATGTTTAATTTTCCTACTGTTTTTTGATACAGAGAAGGTGACACAGTCTGCAAAAGGCTTGTATAGGCTTGTCTGCATATTTGCCAGTGCATTTGCCAACTGTGTTTTTCTAACTCTATTATTCTGATCTCGCAGGCTTATGACAGGGAAAAATACTGAAAGCGAAACACAACTGAAACTACCCAGAGCATCTTGGTGGGATGAAAGTTCAAGTCCACAACATTTCAAAACAGATATATAAATTGCTACATATTTCCCTGAAATACAGAGCCAGTTTAAAATCTTTCTCATATTCATTTTACACTGAAGCCAATATGAGGTGGGAGGTTGTTGTTACAATGTGCACATGGCAGATTGCATTCATAATTTGATCCCATTGCACATTCTGCTCAGTTTCTTGTGAGCACAGTGAGAGTAGTTCTGAGATGTATTTTGCCTCCTGGTGGTACTACTTAGTATACTGTACTTCTCTATAGGGGAAACGTGGGAACAACTCAGACATTTATGTATTCTGAGCAGCAAAAGAAACATTTTTCCTCTTTTGGAATGAAAGATAGGGCATGGTGGGTTGTTAACAGCGCACATCAAATTCTTCCCCTGTCAGTACCAAGTGCAAGACATGCGTGAAAAGAATACCACAGTTTCAGACATTTCAGAGTACTCAAAATCCCCTGACTCTGCCTCTATGAATGCACTATTATTTTGTTGAAAGAGTACAAAGAGATTTATGGCTCACATACTGCTTAATAGCCCCTATAGGATGCTCTATTTCAAGGGCACATAATGCTTTACAAAAAGTTAGAATACTTCACATACCTCTTCTGTATTGGGCCTAATTTTGCACTGTTTGTCAACAATCACTCTCCAAAGTCCTCCCACTGTTCATCTAAATGTTCCCAGAGTGTCCATAAAGCCACAGGCAAACGTTCATTTTCCAAACCATTTGCCAGCTGAAAACATTACTACTCCTTTGCTGTTTGTCTCTGACCTCTGTCAGAGGTCATTCTCCCAGCACTGCCAGAAAAGAAAGGATCATACGAGGGATCTCTAATCTATTCCAGGCAAAACCAGTCAGGGTTGACTTAAATTGAGTATGAGCTAGGGCAGATGACATTGTTTGAGACCAATCTGGAAATGCTTGTGTGATACTGTTCAGCTGCAGGCCTGTGAGGTTTATACCTCCAGCTGAAGAAGAGGGATGGACAGTGGGTGTGAGGTCTCAGCCCAGCATTGCTAGACATAGATGGTCCATAGTCCTATCCATGCTAGACATAGATGGTCCTTCCTGTCCCCAGGAAGGCACAGAGAAATACTGGATAGGGGCAGAAATATTCACAGATTGCTCTGGTATGCCCATGCCAAAGGATATTTCATTCTTCCCATATAATGATCTCAGAGTTATTTTGGTACTGAAATAATATCTTAAAAATATAACTCCACCTTCTCTTTTCAGCTGTCCCATGCTGTGATAGGAAAGACAAGCAGTGGACAGTTCTGGGTTTTGTTTTTTGTTTTGTTCTTAAACACAGAGGTGGTTAAGAGTTCATGAATGATTACCAGATGAAGATTGTTTGTCAGATTTGTATGAGCAATTTGACAAAATAAATGCACTTATTCCCTTCTGAATAGCTTACAGAAAGGGAAAAAGGAAAATGAGTGAATAAAATTCTGGTTGAGGGTTATTGTTTGATGTAACTGATGGATGTTATCAAAATGGAGGGGGGGAATGGTTTGTAACAAAACTGTACTTTAAAAAGGGAGTTTCAAAATAAATAGAACTCAGTGTGATGAATATTATGAGCACATGATACAGTTAGATAATTGTTAGAACTTCTGTTTGAAGAAGAAGAGCACAAGAGGGAAGGCCATTATGAAAAATATTTCTTAATAGTTCCCTCTAGACATTGGCTTTGTGGTTATGTTATCATTTGCTATTTGAAACCGAGATCATATCATAGACATTCCCAGATAACAAACAAAGAACAAACACAGTGATGGAAGAAGCAATATCTGTGTATATAAATACATTTTTTCTATAGGGAATTTTTACAAAGCCCTTCCGAGTTTTATTCATCAATTGCATTTTGCAAACACAAACCTAGACTTGAAAACATTTTATGAATTCTAATACAAGCCATGTCTGTGACTTTACTGACTTTCTTTAGAAAAGGCTGCTTCTCTCTTTTTTCCCAAAGATCAAAAATCTATCTGAAAAAAATTGCTAAAACAGAATAACATTGTTATTACATTTTCAGCTAAAATGCTGGGAGTGCCAGAGAGACAGGAAAAGTTGCTGTCTTTTCAGAAAGATTCATACACATTCATTTTGGATTTCTTTTTTTTCTCTCTTTTTTCCCCCTTACTATATTCTATGCAGAGTAAAACTTTGTTCTGTAACAAAGCTTACCTTTATCATGTCAGCTTATACTTTCTTCTATATTGCAAAATGCAGTCTGTTTTCAGATTGCAATGGAAGTGGTTTAAAAAAAAGCCCAGACAATTTACCTGCCCTTTGAGGTTCTTAATAACATTAGAAATGTACATGCATCACGGCAAGGTCTCAGAAGAGTGATTTTGTTAAAAGACAATCATCAAATAAAGTATGGATTTTCAACAATCAAAGGATGAAAGTGCACTTACCCTTTGTGGCAGGGTTTGCACGTAATGACAAAATTCATCTCAAAGGGCTTGATCTGGCTGCCACTGAAATCAATGGCAAAACTTCTATGTACTTTGGTGAAGAAAGGAATAGGTCAAAAATGTTACATACTGATTTAGGACAAAGCACTGTTTTCTGCAGATTTAATATTGTCTATTGTTTTTGTATTTTTAATATCTAGTAGTTGAGTTAGCACTGAAGTAGAAAGCCCATTGGATACCAGATCTTAACTGCTTCGTAGGCTGTAAACAAGAATGTCCAAACTTTACTGCATTTATACTCATGTCCCATCACACCTGACCCTTTCATGTTTAGACACCAAGTTATAATTACAGTATGCTGTCACTTTGGTGAAAAATTTCAACAATACCCACTGTAATAAATAATAGTCCTATTATCAAGTGACAGTGGTATTAACATCAGAGAGCTTGACCCATGGCACATCTGGGATCAGGAAATCAGATACTGGTCTTTTGCACTAGTGTCCAGTTTGGTTAGTGAATTGCAGTAGGGACAGAAAGGCAAGACTGTTAGTAGTTCAGAGATGAGAAAACGTCTGTTGGGTAGCCTGTATTCCTGATCTTCCCCACCCTGTTTGAAAGCTGTTCTCCATATTTCATGGGCCTGTTTGCTAAGAAAAGATATCTGACCCATGTATCACCATTGTCAGAGTTATCATCTCTGTTTTACAAAAAGGCAGGATAGCAATGGCCAGAAATTTTCCAATCCCAGGTTATAGCCAAGGTCTTGACAGCCCTGCAGGACACTTTGTTACTCTGTGAGGAAGGTATGTTATTTGTAATTGAACAGACCATTTGGCATGCGTGAGTTTTAAGCAATACTTTATACAAGACTTCAAGGTGAAAACATTTTTATTTTTTTTTAAATCAGAGTTCTGAAAACAGAGACATCAGAGCTCAGTCCCCTGATGTCAGCTTGGGATTTTCTCCTAGGGTGCCTTCCAAGCAATTGGGTGGAGGCAGAACTGAACACTTGCTTTATCTGTTTTTTCTCCTAACTTGTTGGAATAACACTTAACAGCAAGTGAAGCACATGCTAAATCTGCTTTTATTCTATTCCCTCCCTATTGTGGTCAGTGGAGATACAAATGTTGCTTTGTCAGGCTTCTCTGGTACACTACATTCTTTGTAGTGTAGATTCAACATACCTGATATGGTTTTCCTGCCCAAAAAAGTTTTATTTCATTTTGCATCTGGATGTTTGCTGGACTCTGTCCTTACATTCTGTATCTCCAAACTTAGGCTAATTTGAATGGATTTGGCATATGTTGGGAATGAATTATGTCTTGCCTCAGTATTTAGTACACAAAAAATTCTATACCAACACATTTGCCTATTATTGTTCTTATTGATCTTTGCCGTTACATAGTAACTAAAAGTGAAATAAAAATGTTGCAATAGAGAATGGGATATCTGAACTGTAGATACTCAAAAAGCACATTTAACTTCATGAGGTTCCATAAGTATCTTGAATAGTCGTTTCATACATGCACATAGTGTGTCTAGCACTACTTCACATAATAGTTATGCATTACTGATTTTGTACAGGCGGAAAAACTGAGATACAAAGACCCTCTGCAGCTTTGCAAATCATTTTCAAGTTAATCTACCTTTTAAGCTAGAGTTTTAGGAGCATCATTAATGTGATTGCTTTTGCACTGCAGCTGGTGAGTGTGCAGAGATGCCTCAAACAGCTCATTAACATCTCATGAGGGTCTTGGAAGCAGCACGAACTTCAGTCTGGTTTCATTTATCCTCCATCTGAACAGGCAAATTAACCCATGCTGAGCCCCATGTTGTTTAGGTACAGATTCACATATCCAACACTATCTACATAATGCTAGCTCAGATATCTCAGACTTACTTTGCAGGCTTCAACGTAAGCACAGAAGGTATGATAAGGTGGACACATAGGCCTACAAATGGCCGCTGAGATTTTCAAGTGCTTTCCCTGCAATAAACAAATCTGACAAGACCTTCCTCAAATTACATGTGCTCAGCATCAGCAAACACAAACATTAAGCCAGCTTCATATAGCATAATCTCTCAGTCTGTAATAACTAAAAGTCATATCAACAAAGGATGGTTTATTAATGTTACTGAAAAAGATTTTACCTAGTGTTTGTCTTGATTTAACTGATACTAGTTTTCAAAGTTGTTTCATTTTGGATCTCCATCAGTTCAGGGAGAATTATGCAAAAAAGCATCAAGAGATCTAAAATCCTTCCAGACCTTTCTAGTTGTGAGCCTTTTTAAAGCAAAGTATTACTTTTTCAAAGATGGCAAGTTTAGAGCTGGGAACAGGAGTCTGCTTCTTTAAAACAATTGTCTCAACAAACAGACTCACATCTTACCAGGTTTTTTGTGGATTCATCAATAATGTGATTCCACCCGTCTGTGTCCACTACCACACAATTTTGTCTGTGTGTATGGCTAATTTTTATCCTAACTATTCAAATAACTTTAAAATTATTAGGTATGTTATTGTGATTTCATTTTTGTAGGCTGGAGCGCCTGTAAGCATTCTCCATCTGTCTTGTGCAATGATTTTCTTTTTTATATAAGGCAAAAAATGGATGATGTGCAGAATGAATCCTATCTGGCCCTGAAAGAGATACTTAATGTTTCATCCTGTCTTACGATTACTGGGTCGGAAAAAGCCATTATTGATTTAATACTCAAAGCCTTTCTATTTCTTAGCTGTGTTCTGACATACATTAAGCAGACCTGCCATGCTAAGTTTATTTGCTGGGAACTAAAGATTAATGTTTTTATTTTTTAAGAGCCTTGTAGTTGGGTAAAAATAAAAACATACTTGGTTTAGATCCAGATCCAATTTCAACTGAATTCCCCACAGGTAGGAAAAAAGGGAAGATGATAAGCTTTTCAGATTATACATTAATTCTCCTGTTTGAAAATGACACAGCAGCCTTCCAGCATTTCAAACAATTAGAATGGATGTGAGGATCCAGGGGAAATAGGACCCTAAGTGAGTGTGAGACAATAGACTGAGGTTAAATTGGACAGGACAGGTAATCAGAGTGGATCTGCTGTCCTCCTGGAGGTAAAAGTCTGTCCATAAATAAGACTACCAGAGCATGATTCTCTAAAGACATATGGTGATCAAGGTCGGCTGAGAAACAAAAAAGCAGGAGTAAGGTGAACTAAGTAACCTTTCTTCAACAAATTTCATACACAAAATAAGCTTTACAAGTGCCGTGTTCACAAGTTCAACCCAGAATAGAATTGTAATTATTTCAGGGGGAGAGACATGCTAAAACATAAAAACCCCACAAAAGCACATGCTTTTACTCTATCTTATAAATTCACTACTTATTTTTGAGCATTAGTATTTTTGTGGTAGCACATCTCTTTTTTCACATACTGCTGCTGAAAAATGTTGTATTTCATTCACTGTGAGAAACAGAAACATGATGTTTATAAATCAGCAGAAAAGCCTGTGTTCATAAAAAGGACTATGAAATCACTCAGCACTTGCAGCACTTCATATTTTCAAAGGGCTACACAGACATGAATAGCCAGATTGTAGTTGACCCTAACTTGACTGCAGAGTGAGTGATCAAGATTTACTGCTTTAACAGATAGAAAAAATTGATGGGAGGCTGGGTATGTGAGCATGAAATGAATTGTATCATCTTCCCCAATACCAGGACAACCAGAAGAGATCAGATGCAGACAAGAAGCTCTGCTCTTTCTACAGTATTTCAGTATTTTTTACTTCTCTATGAAAAGGATGTGCTAGTCTGACTCACATTTCCAGCCTTGGTGCCCTCACAGCATAAAATATCTGTATCTGAATCCAACAAATTAAGAAATAAACTGAAATGAACCAAAGGAACTAGCAGCCTTTCTGCATTACATAAATAGGTGATCATTCACAGGAAACTCAACTTACTCCTGCTTTCTGAATACTCAAGTGGTTCAAAGAGAAAAGAGGAGTCCCTGACACCTTGTGCTACTTCAGTATATCTGTTAAATCCTCACTTCTCCAAACCAGGAAGTGTGGAGGTAAGATGCAGGGTACTCAAAGGCAGGTAACATAGTAGTAAGGTACCTCTGTCAGTGGCATCACACCTCTGTCCCACAGAGATGGGAGTGCTTGCACTTACTTTGGCTCCGTTCAGTTAGGAACTGGCATTGTGAGTAGAAGTCTGGTTTGCCAGAGAAATATTGGGAGCCACTGTTGTTATGCAACTGTCTTTGGGTGTTTTACAGTTCTCAGGAAGCATTGAATAGAAAAAGAGAGCACACTCCACTATGTAATGTATGCATCTAAGCTCAGAGAAATCAGGTGTGTATTACCCCAAAACCTTTAGAGTGCCTTTTACAAAAGCAACACTGCATTTCTTCTGTTAGAAGCAGGATATACAGCTCTTCTTCCCTTGATCTCTGACTTCGGAATATGGTCAGGAGCGCCTGGTGAAGCTATAATGTTAGATGGCACCATATTCATACAAGTAAGGGATTATAATTTCTGACAGGTAATATTCATTCAGTAGCAAGTCTGCCTAAAGGTACCTGATGTGAGGTGGCTGAGCGTACGTGAGTTAGGAGACCATCAGCATAACTCTCAGAAAAGTTACAGCTCTGTGTGTGGGCTTTTTTGATGACATGTTCCTGATGTTCATGGGAAAGTCGCTCTACCTAGGTGACATTAAAGGATGCTAAATGCTCCTCACAGCACTCATACACCTTGCTAAGGTACAATGAAATCAAGGTCACATATTGAAATGCTTGCAGTTTGACAGTACCAGCAGGAGAAAAGAAATTATATCTCATCTAAGGTATCTGGATCATGACAGTATTATAGTGATTACTGCAACTCACATCTGTTAAAGAAAAGATTGGTTTGCCTGCCTTGCTTTCCAGTTGTGCTCCAGCATCACCTGAATATGTAGCCCCTCTCTTTTTCATGTAGTAGTTATCCTCCTGTGCTTGAATTTCAAGCTTGTGGCTTATCCACAACGTATGTTTTCAAATAAAATTCTTGTTTTTAAAGGGCTGTGTCATGTCATCTGGTTAAGCATTAAACAACTGAGTGCTTTGAAGAGCTTCCAGTCTAAACATTCTTCAAGGTCTCTGCATATTAAGAAATGAAGTCTTTTTGCTTTGAACTACATTTAGTGCCTTGAGTTTCTCAGGGAATAAGAGGGGAAGGTAAGGTGCTGGTAAAGTATGTGCAATGAATACTCCTCAGGATGGAATCATTTTGCTCTGTATCAGCAAGGCATAACCAGTTTCAGGCAGCCCTTGAGAACAAGATATTCTAGCTTGGATTTTGATATTTCTTGTCATATCTGATGAACAGATACTGATGTCAAAATCTTGTCCTTTTCTTTTCTCCAAAGAAACCAGTTGTTATACTACATGATATTACTTTTCCCAGCAGCTCTTGCCTCCATCTGAATGAGAACTCACACTGTGCCCTGACAAGCTTCATGGCTTGCTAAGGTAAAAACTATTCTTTCACCTACAAGGGGACACTGCCATCTATTCTTTTCTGGGCCATCATGTGATGGCCTCTGGCTGGCATCAGACATGTCCATTCTCACGTCCACACCACAGACTCCTCAGGCTCAGGCTTCCAGCATGGCTATCCATGTTCACCACTTAGCAGAGCCAGACTTCTCTATATTGAAGCTAGATTGCCTCAAATACCCTACAGATAGTCCAGAACATATTGTATGAAACGTATATATGAACTGCATGTCCTTTAAGGGTAGGGAAACAAAACTCCTGGCAAAATGTATCAAAAGTAAGGAGAGAGGCTGCCTCATGCATACATTATTTGGCTATACAAAATTGTATTCTACCATGCTTTTATTACCCATAACCAAAATATTTTGACAGAAGAATCCTAAAGTGTTTTTTTCTGATCCTTATCTTGAGTCTCTAATCTGCATTATGTTTCTTATTCAGTTCATGGACTGTTGAAAGATATCATGGTAACCTGATTTGAAATACATTGAAATTGATGAAGAGTGAGGAAAAAAAAAAGCAACATTAAAGAAAATCAAAACAGACAGATCTTGCATATGAATCAGACAATTTATGTGAATGAAGCTTGCAGTTTTCTGATCACAAGCAAGTTTTTCACATGTAACCAAATTCTTCATGTACTGCATTATGCATATGTGTAAAACAATGTAATCTCCTATCCAGTTCCATTGCAACAGGCTTACTTTCTCCAAAATACTGAATCATCTAACATACAATATACTTGTAGTATGCCAGAACACATGAGAATGTTATACCTGGACATAGAGCTAAAACCCAATGGTTTTGAGAGTGTCATCATACATGCAGACCCCAGAAACCTGTATCTGGGCATGAAAAAAGTATTGTAATTTTTTTCTCTGCTGCTATCAGAGGCAGTTGATAAAGCAACTATTGATGATCTGTTCCTAAACCTTATTATTAACAATAATCTATTGACAGAAATGCCTATTTCACCGTTCATTTTTGAAGTTTCTTCTCCTGTATGCCCCACTGCCAGTGCCTGGTGACTTGTCTTTCCTCCTCCCCATGTTCACTTAGACACATAAATCACCTATCTTGGCACTTGTGCACTACCCATCCTGGCCCTGCCACCCAAATATTGTCTCTCCAGATTAGCAGTTGATTGGTAGGGCTTTTTATCCCTCAGCAGAGCAATGTTGGGAAATAAGAATAGTTGAGAAGATCCAGGCTTCTGAAGCCTAACCTAGTCTTACCTACACCAATGCTTTCGTCTTTTCTGGTGTTTCCACTACTGTACAAATACTGAGTCAAAGATGTAGGATTTTGCTTAAGAATATTTCTGCTACTAACTCCATCATGGCAATCACAGGCAGATTTTTGGTTGTTCTAAAATCAAAACCCACTTACCAAATCCTAGAGAGAGCCTTAAGTCCCAAAAGCTTAATTAGACAACTGGAGAGTTTTGCTTTTAAGAGAGAGCATTTTTACTGTCACTACAGGTACAAGTACCTCCTGAACAATGAACAAGAGAGAAATCTGCAGGTTTCCAGGAAAACACCTCTTTGCATTTAGAAAAGATGTGAAAAAGAAGAATGTGGAAAAGCTTAGTTCTTGGCCCCAGAGTGCAACCTCTACCTTGGAGATAATAATAATAAAAGTAGGATCTGCAAGTCATCTGTATGAGCTGACAGGAACACCTCCCAACTGTGGACATAGATCCTGCTTGCAGAGCAAATACTTAAGTAATAACACAGTCCAGCTGATTTCCAGAAAGTCCCACCACATGTTTACTGTTTTAAATAGGGTGAAACCCGAATTAAATGCCAAAAAGTCATCTGAGTCTGCCCAGAAGTGAATTGGAGTCTGACATGACCCTTTTATCTCCTTTGGCAATAGTACTGCAATAGTTATAAGGATCCTTTCTTCTGTAGCTGGCAGAGAGGTTTTGATACATACTTTGTGATATATCGAGATCAGCACATACTGGTCTTCACTCAATATGTCTCATCAAATGTGAGCATTTTCAGTCACCAAATGTGCCTCTTGGATAGTGGAGGTTGATTGATGGACTCACTTAAATAGCATGTCTGTGTGTCTTCAACCACAAGAAAATAAAGAACTAATGAAACAATTAGCATATTTCTCAGATGATGCTGTTTAGTCATGAATACTCAACATCTGACCTGCCTAAAAATGTAATGTTGACAGTGATTTCCAGGAATCAACCATTTATCTAGTTTTTAATATAACATTACACCAAGGAAGACTGAGCTCAACAGTCATTGCAGGGCCAGGAAAAAACAATTCAGCCAACTCTGATTTCCATTATCTACCAACTCTTGAAGGGCTGAAAGGAGTCAAAGGAAAATCTTCCGGGATCCTTTGCTGTCATTGTAGTTGCAGGGAATATAAAACTTTATCACTGTATTTTTATCACTGTATTTTAATCATTGATGCCACCATTGATGCTGATGCACAAACAAATCATTAAAAAAGGGCTAAAGAATGACTAGACCTTCATGCTTAACACTAGTAAGCCACCCTCTGCTTACCTGTATGGTCTCCTCTGAGCAACAATGTGCTTGGCCTCCACCATACACTCCTTAGAGGAGCAGTTCCTGGAGACGGGGCTTGTAGTCAACCATGAACTTTCTTCTGGAACTCTGTGTGCTGACACTCAGAAGGACATCCCAGACACAGCTGCCCCTGTTTCTTGGTGCAACGAGGCAGAACACTGACATTGCTTTTGGGCAGCCCTACCCAATTCCTCTGTCACATGTGCTTTAAAGCCAGGAAGAAGCACAGCTGTAGATATGGAGAAGCTTGGACCCTCTGGCCAAGGGGGTTTTTGTCAAAATGAGAAACACCTAGTTGGTCTCGGGTATCGCGACAGGGAATGCTGTCAGGCTATTTTGATCAGCTTCTTCACTGACCAGAAACGCAAGGCAGTGGCAAAATCAAAACTATCATTTGCACTGTCTCCTTCCTCTCTTATCAAAGACACTGGGCACACCTGCTCTTTTGAACACACCACAAACACCTTTTAGCACTCTCGGTCACTTCAAAGACCTAATCTTCTACTTAGGACAGTCTTAGATCATTCCTTCCTCTTTGATCATGCTTCTATTCATTCAATATCTCCAAATATGTGTACTGCGTCAATACTGAGTCAGGAGGGCAAAGTCAGAAAACAAGCTCCTCATGGATCAAAGCATTTCTCCTTGAAAATACAATAAGACCATTCAATAAAGGGGACACTGTCTCCTTTGTGGCATTTGTATACCCAGTAAAACAGAAAGTTAGGTTCCTAATACATAGCATTTAGTATTACAGCAATAATATCTTTTTTTTTTCCCCACCCCTTTTTGTTAAAAAAATTTTACTTTTCAGGAAGAAGATGCTAAAAAAGTCACTTGGAGCATGTAAGATCTATGAGAACTGGGAAATGAGAGCTGAAAGCCAATATTGCTTGTTTTGTACAGGAATTAGCTAGCACTCAGGGTCGTTTTGAAAAAAAAGTGCTTAGACTTTGCTTATTTTCTACTTCAATAAACTTTATTGAACAGCAATATTGTTCTACCTCAATAAGCTTATTTAATGTTCAGGCCTACACAGTACCTCTGCCCAAATCCAATGTATACCTGGCCTTATGTACACTTTCACTACAGCTGTTTGTATGAACAGAATGGCTCAAGAGCTTACGAATTGCAAGGGAACATTGAGCATAATGCTAATATTTGGTGTCCTTCTGTGATGCACAAGAAAAACTCCCAGGTTCACTTCCTAAATCTGATTGTTTTCTTTACTGGAAAGAAACTGTGTAATGCAAAATGGCACCCCTCATTGAGAACTCAAACAGCACTGAATGACAGAATCTAAGGCATGTGCATTGATTAATTAGTATAAAAAGCCTCTTTATATAATGGATTATCTGAAATTTTTACCGTCAGTCTTTGAGGAACTGTGCTTTACTGATGATCATTCAAATTTTATACGGATATATATGGCACTATAAACACAGAATAGAGCACAGCCTTGAGGCAAACAGAGTTTCTTGCATTTAGCTGCAGGATATTTCTTCCGAAGCAAAGTAGTCATTTCCCAATTATCATGTTAGGCAAGATAAATATGAGTTAACAGAAGTATCCAGCTGCCAAACTCAAAAATAAAAGAAAGAGACAACATCTTGTCATAGAGATTTTCCTGCTGCTTAATTCTCTTGCCTGCTTCTGTGCAAACACTCACCTTTTTTAATGAGGAAATGGTCTGTAAAGCTGCAAAAATGAAAAATGAGATATATATTCAATTAGCTCTAGTACTGTTGGCATGCTACTTCAGGTCAGCTGGAAAGCTTTGAAAAGCAAGACATTTGTAACTTAAAGTAGAAAATCTGAATGCAAGCTCAGCTGGCTTAACTGTGAAGCTCTTTTGGCAAACCACTGAAAAACATAATTGAATATAGCCCTCCTGGGAAGGAACCCTAACAAACTGGAGGACAACTTGTCTGCTAGCATTTGATTTTGCCTTCACAGTGTTCAAGTCTTTGTGCGATTACAGTAGACGTTTCACTTACAGAAATGATTACCCTAAGCAGTTATAGGTAAGGGCCTGTTTTATCCTCCCCCTGCAGCTAACATCCATCAATGAAACAGCTTTCTATACGTACCCTGCTTTCCATGAGTTTATTTTCAAAGGGTGACCATCATTTTATGGGCACAGGCGACACCTGAACAATTTACTCTGGCATTTTTTGTGCTTACCACCCATAGCATGAATACAAACGCGATGAGCTGCACACCTGACTGAGTGGCTGCTGTGCAGGCAGAAAACAGAGACACATTTCAGCTGCAAGGCTGTGCTGCACCTGCAGGAAGGAACAGTTATGTCAGTGACATTATTTATCTACATAGGAATAAAAGGAGAGGCACACTGTTGTAGGGCAACTGTAAGGGAACACATGGTCCCTATTCAAGCCCTTTGCCAATCTACAACAGAATAATCCCCCTGTAGTAAATAGTCTTAAAGATGTCCTATAAATACTATATTTACATTTTTTCAGCCTTTTGTTTGCCAGATTCTAGGATATTTCTGCCAGCAACATCAACTCAGAAAAATACTGCCACCTGTGATATGATTCAGTGCAAATCCCATCTTTGCACAGCTTTCCCCATTTAAGGTAGATAATTGTACCAATGCACTGAGTAAGAGTCCTGATATTCTGTGGCATGTTTTTAATTTGGGTTCTCCCATTCCCTATAACAGCTACAAACTTCACCCCTCAAAACAATAGGTCCAACATGAGATAGTCCCCTTTCCATGCTTAAGTGATGTTTATAGTTCAGGACATGATAGGACAGCAGAGCAGTTGCACTTGTGTCAGGCTATAAGAAGAACAAGTATAGGCAAGACCTGAGAGAAGACACTGATCTTTTATGTTGGGATTTGTTTCCACGATTAGTCTAAATGAACCATGCACAGCAAGTCAGCTAATGGGAAACAAACTTCATATTCCAGCTTGCCTGCAAACTTGTGTGATAATATCCTGCCATAAAGGGTCACACAGAATCAACTTGGACTTCTGCTGGGCAGTGTCTGAGAATACAGCTCCTGGAAGGTACTCTGTATCATTTTGTTCCAATATTTTGATTTAAAGAAAAAATCATGATGTTAAATAGGTTCCTTGTTGCATATAGTGGTGGGAGAAGTTTACTTCTGGTTTAGCCTATGGCATAGCTTATTAGATAGGTGATGATTACTGACTGTATGTCAGAGTGACACAGACATGTTTAATACAGGTTCAGTGAGGACCAGGTGCTCAGGTCCAATAAAACCTTTTCTGGCACTGGGTAAAGAAAAATAGAAAAAAAACCAGAGTGACTCAGTCATCTTTCCAGACTTCAGGGCAGCTGCAGGCCCATGTGACCCCAGAAAAAGTGTGGACATTCTGGCAAATAAGCCAAGGACTACTAAGGACAGTGCACATAAAAACTTGAGTCAAAGCATGACCAAGCAGCATGAGATAAGAATCAAGCCTAATTTCTTTCTTTCTTCCCCTTGTCTATCTTTTTTGTCTTTCCCAAACTATGGCCAAGGCATTGATCTTCTCTGAACTGCAGTAACCTTCACTTTTCTTTGTTACTGTTGAAATCCCTTGCAATTGCCCTGGGTCTTTTTTTCCCATGAATTCATACGATTCTATGCAGAATTAATCCAGTTATTTCCGCATTTTCCCCTCTTTCTTTTCTCCCAATTATGTTAATGACTATGAACATTCCAGAACTAAAAAAAAGATACTTCTGAAGTGCTTTAGACAGTCTGGCACAGGAGTCCCTGGAGGTAGTTTGAGATGCTACAGATTTGGGTTCACATCTTCCTGCCATGGTGCAGCACTAAGAAAATAAAATCCCAGCTGGCACAGACAATGCAGTTAGAAAACTGAAATTACCCTGTACTTTCTCAGGTAATGCCATGGCTGCATCTGACAGTGTTGAATTCAAGATTACTCTGTATGTGTTTATCTCACAAAAGATTAGAGACATTAGGACTGTATTCTATCTTGCTAACAAACCAAAGGAGTCACAGCTTTACATATGCCATTGCTTTGTTTTTCATGCAGTCCTATTCTATATCCAGATCTAGGAAAACATTTAATAGTGCCAGACTTGGTGCACTGACTACATTTACAATGTGTCATCATGCTTTTCTGAGTGTAGAACCAGAAATGTAGAACGCTGCCTTTCTACATGCATGTGTACTTATTTAGAAAGGTATTTTAAGTGTATTTAATCAGGAGTTAAGGGCACTTCTTAGAAAAATCCTTAGTAAGCTGATAGAAGTCATCTCTTTGAAGTCATTGTTTAACAGGTTTACTTATTATTTAATAAATTTCTGTGAAGGTTATAGTGATTGCTAATACTCAGGCCATCAGATGGAAGATAGAATAGCTGGAATGATTCAGTAACAGCCAGTGAACTGTCAGATACCATTTTCAAGAGAATGACAAGAAGCCAGGAGAAATGAGACAGCAGCAGTACTCAAAAAATACTATCATGGAAGTGAGTATGCTAAATAGCAGGGAGACAATAATGAAGAAGTGAAGTGACCAAGCACAAGGCTGAAACCATTGGTCAGAAATTCCCACTCAAAACGCAAGAGAAAGCTCTCACTCACACACTTGATATTTCCAGAGTGCTCCAGAGTGTTCAGGAGCACTCGATTTTGAATGTAAGGCAACTGGGAAGCAGACCACAGATGGAATAGGTCAACTCTAGCTATAAGCCCAGCTGTATTCTGCTGAAAACTCTGAAAACTCTTTATTGAAGTAGGTGAATCTGTGCCAGTTTGCAGCAGCTGGAGGCCTGTCTCTGCCATTTTATACATCTTGAACATTAAGATCAAACCACACTTCACCATGTGTTAAGAAAAAAACATTGACAAATAATTTAATGAATTTACTTAATATTCAAAGGGAATTAAGGCTATGAAATCAGTCTTTCATTTGACAGCTGGTTAGCCAGAGGAAATTATAAACAAGCCATTGGTTACCAAATGGTGACAATCACAAAAAAGTGTTTTAATCAGCTCCAATGGAACTTAGAAACTGACCTGAGCATGGGTTAGTTAATTTACTAGTGATATTCAGTCTGCCATCTCTGTTTCATACAATCCACTCCAAGGTATGCCGACTAACTTGGGCTGAAAATCTATATCTTTCTGTTGCAGTCACCTTCTGTAGAGTTGGTGGGAGGGGGAGTGGGGCAGTCTACCATTTCAGTCCAAGGAAACATTAATTATTTTCAGGTTTCTTCATAAACATGAAACTTGAATCACATTCACCAGAGTTTACTGAGGTCAGTGAAGGTTTTAGTAAATACAGGCAGACTTTCATTTTTTAATGGAACATAAAAGTTGAGTGTTTTCTTCAATTCAGTGTACCTTAAACTGTCATTGGCCAAAATATGAAGACTTGGGTACTTTTTCCTTTGGGTAGCAGTTTATCCAAGTCCCAGATGCAAAACTTAAGCTTCTTCCTCTTCTTTTCTTTTGTAAAAAGGTATTCAGTTACTCTCAGGATACTGCAGAGTTGGAAAAAAGTCCAAGCCAAAATAAACATATATTTTACAACAAAAATGACATACCAAACTGCAGATCCAGTGCTGTCTCCCACTTCCATCCATTCACTTCACATTAATAAAAATAACAGGTACATTTTGCAGAGTAGCCTGAATGTTACCAGAGGGCAGACAGTATTATTGAACCAGGGGGAGGAAAGCAAATTCTAAAGCCAAATATCCTCCCCTTAGAATGTTCTAAGTATTGTCCCATTAGGCCTAGGCCAATTGCAGTTTCAGATATTATTGCTTAGGAGTAATAACTTTATACCACAAAATATCTGTTCTATTACTCAAACAATAATGCATCACATTTCTAAAAACAATTCTGGATCGACAGTCAATAAAGAGCATCGAAAGGATGCAAAGGTGTATAATCAAGCTTTTATCTTGCTTTAGTAACTTCTAGGCAATTAATATTTCATTACATATATTAAGAGGTTTGGGTTTTTTCCTGACTTTATACCTAATGTAGAACTCTCTACAGTGAAATATTTGCCAGTGGCAATCTCTTTCATACAATATTAGCATATCCAATTCTTCCCTTGTGGGAAGTTTCAGCATATAATATTAATTCACTATTAGGTAATGTACTCATTTTAGCAATCTCTTGTGTTCCCATTAATTAAAAATCTGGTACAATCACTTGTAGTTTATTCCATTTTACTTTGCTTGCTTTGTTTTGGCTTTTTCTTCTTTCTTTCTTACTATTTGTTATTTCTACCTTGTCTCCAAAGCGGTGCCGGTTTTTAGCAGCAAAACTCTAGCAATGCCTGTCCCACATTCAACAGTTACTTTCATATATGGGTCCAACAGCTTCAGGCAGGATGACCCTTTGGGCTTTGGTAAGGTGTGGTTATAATAATTATATTAATATAAATATAATGTAACAATAATTTTGCTAGGTCTAGGGTTAGTTCTATTGTTATTTTCTTTACAATCCAAAGTCTGAAACCTGTTTCAATTTCCTTTTCTCTTCTCAGAACTGGTCATGAAATTTCTAACAAAACTGCATTCTCACTGAAATTCTCAGGTGAGTTGTACAAACTATGCCCTGATCACCCCCCCCATTATACAGATAATTGTGAGCTCTTACTTAACCCTCCAAACATCTTTTGATTGAGGATATTAAATAATCAAGTGCATGGCATGAATAAGAGTCGTCTTTCAAAAGGTTTCACTATATGCTCAGTTGTCAACCTTCAGGAGCAAAAAGAAAAGGGAGTCACTGTAATGAATGTTACAGACATAAATAGTAGATGAACAAAGACATAAAACCTGTGTCAGCTCTCTGAAATTACAAAAGAGTATTTGATAGTTACTGCTGGCTACAAAGGAGATTCTGGTAGTAAACCTCAAACTTCTATCAAAATCTTCTTTAAAAAAGGTCAAGACAATTTGGAGGATTTTACTAAAGGCTGATTTTATTATCTTTTTTTCCTGTAAGTTAATGCTGACAACTCTAGTCCTTTCTATAGTTAATTTCTTGTCTATAGTGCTTATTTTGCTATAGGTTTTATTTTCCCAAGTTTTTTATGATTAAACTTTATATCAGTGGTTTAAGGACTGAACAAACTATTTTAAATATGAACTTTAATAGAATAAAATAGCTTTATTAGAATAGAAGTTAATTACCAGAGAAGTATCTAATTATCTCTCTACCAAGCCAGAATGCAAGCTCCTTCTGAGATAGTTTTATTTGTGCTTATTTTATGTTTGTGGTTATTTTAGTAGCATTTTATTTTTTTTACTTTCAGGATGCTTTTAAATCCAGATTCTGCCAAACTAATGTCAAACAGGCCGTTCCTATATATTAGAAAAGGAATCTTGAAGTTTACATATTCATGATGGATAGGATAGATGGGTTGCCTTGTGTTTCAGAGAAAAAAACATGGTAGAGCAAAACTTACGGAGGGAGAAAAAGAAAAATACACTGACAAAATCGATTTATCAGCTGAAAGAAGCAAGGTGAAAGACTAGATAAGAGGCAGATGGAGAATGAAAGAGGACAAAGGAATAAGGCATTGGGTATTGTAAAAACAGTTGAGCCTCGAAAATGTAATACCCCAGTCTGTATGCTTCTGATAAAGCGGGTGAGGTTCTAGAAGAGAAGATAAAAAAAATATATGTGGGGGTTAAAGGGACACCAGCAATATGTAGGGTGAGAGGCCCACCAAAAATCAAAACCAACTTGAAAAACTGCAAGCCAGAATATCTCAGAGAAATCAATGCAAAACACAGGCATCCAATGACCAGATTAAAACCAGGGAAGCAGTAACAAAAGTATGAACTTTGAAGAAATTGTGAGGAACTCATTAGACATGAATTTGCAATGTAATGTGACAGAGAGGGGACATAAAATCCCAGTAATAAACACAGGCAGCTAATCATAAAGTAGAGAGAAAACAGTTCCTTATCTGCATGACTTTGCTACAATTGTATCTGGAGTATTTCATAAATTTAGGGAATCTTATGGCCAAAAATACATACACATTGTGAAAGGTGAAGAGAAAACAAAAAACAAAACCAAAAAACCCTGGGTTGATTTGGGCTGGTTTATGGGACCAAGAGGGACAGACAGATTTAGGAGGAAAGATTAAATAAACGCAGTTTGGCTTAGATGCTTAGACATGGCTGGGGAACTAAAGTAACCAGGTATAAACTGGCATAAACACTAGAAGCAGAAAGAATAGTCCTTATAAGACAACAGGAGCAGATTACAGATATCTAAACATCCTTTTGGAAAATTACCTGAATTGTTTGCTATTGTACAGACAGCAACACAAATTTTCTGCCCATAGCTCTCAATCTGTTTCTTATTTCAGCTCCATTAAAAACACTAAACTCTCCCTGATCACCCTTGGCAGACAGTTCTTCACCACTGTCAGTAATATGGAGATACTACAAAAAACCCCCACAATACTTTTCCAAGGAAAGCAAGGGATTTAGGGTGGAGGAAGACCACAGGCACAAACAGGTACAGACAGCTCAGTAATTATACTCCTGAACACTGAATCAGGAAGGTATTTGGCTCAGCCTCCTCAAGCAGTGTCCCACAGGAGGTGTTCCCACCCATCTCTGCAAGAACTGCTCAGCTTTTTGCAGACACCACTAAGATCTGGAATGAGGCTGCACAGAACCAGCCAGGTTCAGCTCACCATTAGTGTTCTTACTATGCCCTCTGCATGACACAGCCTCTAGCAAAAAGCCCACAGGTTCCTCTTTGGGCTGAAGTGTAGCCCTGCAAAGCAGTAAGACTACACTGGACTGTAACTGCAGGCATTTCAGGCCAGTATCATTTTCCTAGGATTTGGCTTTGGATAAGGAGCTGCTGCGGGTTGTTTTCCTCTGTTTTCCTGGAGCTGAATGTGTCTCCACTGTAGCTTGCAGCACAGCATAGTGAAGAGGTGCTGGGGCAGCTTTGGCACAAAGCTGTGATACAGCTGCTGCCACGGCAGTGTAGACATCATCAGCTCAGCGTGCATTAGTCCACTGAACCGATTTCCTTTAGACTGTATGGGAGGTAGAAGTAGGTCACTTGAGAGAAGTTAACCAAAAAGCAAGACCATGATTGTATTCTCTAATGAACAACGCAGAAGAGACAGCTTTGGAAACCAAAACAGAATGCCCCAAAATAAAAACAAACATAAAGCCCCAAAATCAAACCAACAAAATCCCACCACTTTTTCAATATACACCAAGAATCTTTCAAACTTTACTTGTACAAGGTTTCTTTACCTCCACAGTCTCAAACAAATGGTTCATATTTAGCCCTGCAAGTTGCTTTGTCTTTACATGCCATTTAAAATGTTTGACATCTGAGGGTCAGAACTGCTAAATTCCCCTGCTGGGGGTTGCAAACAGTGCTTCTCCATTAAAAAAAAAAAAAAAAAAGGAGGGAAGGAAGATTATTCTGCATCCATGGCTGAACAACCACACACCATATCATCAATACCATGTACCTGAGCAGCTGAGAGTGACTGACACATCTTGGAATTTGAATGAAACCCATCAGGGAATATCTGATTGGTAAAACATCTGGAAATCAAAAATCTATGGAGTTGTGCAATACTCAAGTGAGGACTGCTTCAATTCTCATTTTTGTCACACCTTTACTTATTTTTAAGCACAATCCTACCTTTAAAGTTAGCTCTGCCAAGCCTGCTGTCAGTGCAGTTTGGTTATTATCCATTCCCAGCTGATGCTATCAAGCTGACCTGTGGTGAGGCAGGGCTGTCAGAGTAAGCGGATTCTAATGTACAGTAGTTGAAATAATAAATGACAGGGGCTGTACACCAGAGAAAACTGTGATTATATCATCACCCCAGTGCCCATTAAGCTCAGCAATTTCTAGCTATTTGAAAAACTGAGATGTCATTTCTGCAACGTGTAAGTGTTTTATTGAATGTAATAAAATCCACCATTTTAACAGTGATTGCTTCTCAGGACCTGCTTGCAGGACTGTTATCTAAATAAACATTTCAGGAGGTTACTTACCTCTATCAGACTTTTAATTCATAATGTGAAGCCGCAGTGTTTTGGAAATGACAGGCACTCAGTGACTCTTTTCTGTGTCTGCCAGTGACCACAGCATTTGGATTTATATCAGGACAGAGTCCAAAACCTGGGAAGCGCCCAGGCTCCTGAATCCCTCCCTTCCAGAAATCTTGCAAGGACTAGCTCTGAGAAGTTCCCGCACTCTTCTCCCACTCTTTGGGCTGGCACAGAAGTAAAGCAAAACTATGCTAGCACTTCTACTCTTCTGCAACTGGAGAGCGTATTTAACTGAATTGTCTGAACCTTAGGTTTTCCTGGACTAGTTCTTCCTCCATGAAGTCCTAAACCAGATGATTAAATGTAGAAGTGAATTTTATCATCTGTTTGCACCAGGATGTGCCACACAGTCATGGTAGAACTTGTTAGGGAACTGAAGGGAGGCTCCCCATGGATTTCACTAGGTTTTGCACCGTCCTGAAAAAGCCCAAACCCCTCTTTTTCTTCTTAGGCCACTTTCACCTCTAGTTTTGTGTCAGCCAAGCCATGAAAAGAGAACTCAGCCCTCCTGAAATAAAGGAACCCTGAAGCCAGGAAAGAGATCTTAATAGATAAATGCTCTTGCAGAGAAAATATAAAGCAACTCTTTCGTCTTTGACCCAGAGGCACGTAATGATCCTGGATGGGAAGTACTGTTTCTAATTGGTGAAATATGTGCTCAAGAACCATCTGAATGTTCACATATGAGCTATGACTGTGCAATAATTGCAAATCTGGCTTAATGAAATGGTGGGGGGGAGGAGGGGGGAGGAGAATCCAGAGCAGGAGATAAACGTCCTACCAAGAAAGTGATGATATAAACACTACCCAACGGAATAGAATGAAAAGTCATGCGCAGAGATACTGCTAATGCAAAATAAACATATCTCTTTAAAGCTAATTAAATAGATGACAAATAATTCCATCAGTGCTTGTAATTTACAAGGAAAGGATGTATATAAAAAAGTCTGAGAGTGTTTATGGAGGGCACATTTGCAAGCAGTATATCTGTGATAGCATTAGTTTGTTTATCTGAAAATAAGGCATAGCAAACCAGGCTTGAACAATTTTAGATTTGAATCAAGATTCAGGGTTAGGACACTGACTATTTGCTACTTGGGGCTTCACTATCCCAAATACACTCAGAGGAAAGATTGTAGAAAGAGAAAAAAAAAATAGTTTCATCTCTTCCTTTCTAATGTCACTGACTTCAGAAGGATTCCTCCAAATTTATCCACTGTTAGTGAGAAAGCAGAAGCAAGTATCTTCTAGTTGGTTGCCGAAGACTTATGTCTTTCTATTTAAAACGAAAAAAGTTAAATATTTCTATTATTTTAGATTAATTTTATTCTGACCTCACTGGATTATGGTATTCTTTGTTTATGTTCTACTGTAATTACCTGTAACTTTCATGGACTGAGCACCAAAGTGCCACTGATTCTAAAAAAAATTATATTTAAAGGGATTTTTTTTTGTGTGTCTTGCTAAGGCTCTGCTTTCCACGAATTGTTCTGTGCTGAACACCATGATATGGTGCTCATTCTATGCTGCATGGAAAAAAGAACCCCCAGATTTTTCTTCTTCTCCATTTTCTTGAGCTAATCTGGTATCCCAGAAAAAGATAGAAAGTTAACATCAGCATTCAGGAGATCCCCTCCTGTTTGTGTCCACCTCTTCAGATACAGCCAGGTTCACACATTTTAGACTTTGTTTCTATTTTATCATCTCTCTTTTGTTCAGTAAAAATGTCAGTCCCCCAAATAGCTGCATGCATTTTGAAAGTTTATGTTTGAATTTTACTGCAAGAGATAACAATCCTGAAGACCACATTTTATAAAAAGCTGAGATAAACAGCTTCAAGGTAGCAGATTTGATCCTTCCTAAGGCCTGATTTAGGACAAAAACCTACACTGAGACATAAGGACAAGTAATAGTGAAGTCTGGATGATGAAATTTGCAATGACTCATTCCTCTAGTAAAGTACTCTCCTGCAAGTCCTAATACATATCCTTTAAGTCAATAATTTGCAGCAGTAGAAAGCTAAGGAATGCCACATTTATGTGGGATGGAGATAATCTGAATCTAAAATGAAAGATATGACTCATAATAAATGACAGTTATGTATTAGATTGCATTTCATTTTTTTCTTCCCTCTTCAGCTACTTAAAAATGATTACCATGCTATTACTGTCTTCTTCTGAAGAGAAATCCCGCTCCCTCCCCCTCTCCTACCTTCCCCTCTTCCTCCAGGTTTCAAGTTAAAACATGGAGAAATGCTTAAAATGTATCTTACCATTTATAAACAGACTGATTATGAAGAGCCTTGGAAGCAATGGTGCCAAACTATAGCACACCTATTCTACCAGTAGTGCCTAATGCATACAGAGACAACACCAAACAATCCTGCTCATGATCCCTCCCGGGACAATCTGTTTGGCCCCATCACAATGACTCCATATGCTCTATCTTCCAGGGAGAAGAACTTCCATTGCATCCTACATTTCTATCTGTGGCATATGACAGATATGATATCATGCCAGAAGAAAAAGGAACACTCCAGCTCAAGTCCTGCAAGCTCTTAGTACCAATGTGGACATGTCTCTCAGAAACCCCAATAGCTTAATAATTTAAACATTTCACCTTCCAGAACATGAGCCATGCAAACATGTCAAGTTTATTGATAAATTCAGTGAGATGTATGACAATGATTAAAATGGAACCCCAGACAGACTTTTAAAAGGAAGATCAATCAAATTCATTTATGCTTTGCAGAGAAATGCCCAGTTAAACATAATCATAAGGAGACATGGATCTTTTTTTACTGCTTGAAAAACCTGTCTGGGCCTAGGGCAGAGTTCTGTGGAAGCTTATAAATCCAAACCTGTCTGGGGACTCTTTCTCCATGATCTAAATTGACTTTCTATGCTCCCACTATTAAATAGTGACCTCGCTCATCTTTAAAACAGTTCCTCACTTTGTCCTCCCAAGTTTGTAGTTGATATTAACACCTTTTTCCCCTGCTCTGGCTCTTCCCTTGCCATTGCTCTGCTTGCTGCCTCACAGCCTTCTGTATCATTTGGAAGAAGCTGAGCCCTCGTATGATATTATCAGGCTTTCATCCTCCCAAGCCAAAGGTTGAGCCACACTCTTACTGTTCCTAGCTATTCATAGAAAGACACATCAATGCCATCCCCATGTCCTTCATACCAGGAACATAGAGCAAGCCCCTGTGTAAGAAGACAAATGTTTTGTGAAATCAAACCAGAGTCTTCGAATTTTGGAGTGTCCGGAGTGTCCAGAGTATCCAAAGTGTCCAAAGCTATCACTCCAGAGCTTCTCATTGTATTTTCCACCCTTAATATTCACTTGACTTTGCATCTGAGGAGAATACCTGCTCTTTAAACACAGCATCTGTGTTCAGACCCCAGCATCCTTTAATCACACTGACAGAGCAGGAAGAAGGAACAGAGAGACTAATCCTCAGCTAATGGAAGATGTCATATCTCTATAAAATCAATTTCCTGAGGTGACAGCCTTTCTGTTGCTTTTGGTGAAAGCCACAATACAGCGCGTAGTAGATTCTCAGAGCTAATGTACTGTCTGTTATATATGGAAATGAATCATAATTAAAGGCATTTTAAAGTTAGTATTTGAGGCCTTCAGTCCTTGGCCATGTGACATGGTTTTTCCTTTTGAATTTTGGAACATAAGCTGCAAGAAGAAGATGCACATACCACTTACGTCAATGATCTTTCCTTCATAAGACATTTTAGGGACTGATTCTGTTTTCTGAAATAAATCTAGAGTGACCTCTTCTGTCAAGTGAATTACACCTTTGTAAAACAAATTATCGTAACAAACCACATTCTTTCCTTCTTTTAACCTAATTTTAATGCTATTGAAGTATTCAAAGAGATTTCTACTTTCTAGTGGCAGAGATCCTGAAATGCAGCATGCAAAGAGCTACTTAAGGACCACACAAACCTGACAGTAAAAAAAGAAAAATACTAGGTCACATTCAGAGAGGTTGTGAATTCTTGCAAGACACCATCTTGCTGATCCTCAGAGCTGTATCTTACCAACTTAGATTTTTTTTCTATACACTGTAAACTTATTTGCAGCATGCATAAACTTCAATAAATTGACTGCCATTTCTTAGAAGTGGCTTAATAGTAATGTCAAAGCTTTTATAGAGTACAGCAGTTAAAACAATTAATGGGAGCCTATTCAAAGGTGTAAATTAAGACAGCTAACCTTAGCTACTTTATGTAGCTTCTTGACAGGTAAGTTACTATGTAGATTCAGTTTCACACACGTATGGATAAATAGACGTCAGTAGATCTAAATGAATTGAATTATATAAGAATTTGATGTTTATAAAAAGGCCAAAGTATAACTTCTGCATAACCTCTGCCTTTGTCTCAGAACTGAATGTTTTTAAACAAGTCATTCAGAAATTACTAATGAGTGTTTGTTGATTCTTCACTTGTTCTCGTACCATTTTATGAGACTCTTTTTTTCCTTTAATTTTCAGGTGTTGGATTTCTCTACATGGAAGTGAGGAGAGCTGCTATGTGGGCAGGAGGGGGACAAAGCTCTGTGGCCACTTTTCCATTGCATGGCACACAGCATGAAAGCTGGACGAGGATACAGTCTCCTGAGCCTTCTAATACGGCTGCCTCCCAAAAGCATATTTGAAATGAACACAGCAAATGCAGAAACTAGACATTGCGCTATTGATGCACATCATTATGAGAAAAAACCTCTACACATAAGACATAACACACTATACAGAATTAAGATCATCTTTGTCATGTGAAGAGAAGGAATTTGAGTTGCTGTAAGTTACTTCTGCCTGTGATACCTGTAGACTCTGACTTCCTCATAAATTTATGGCTCATATTTTATCTGCCCACAGTCCCTGACCTTTTGATTTAGAATTATTAGGTGAATACATCTCACTCCAAGACAATTCCTGATGGCAGGAATGGGATGCTATCCCTCTGTTTTGCATAAGGCAAGACTGCCCTGATTTGGGGCCTGAAAAGAGAACAGCAATTAATAAATCAGTTGTGTTGAATTAAGACAGCCTGGGACAAATTGCAGAAAGGGCTATGGGCTGAGGAATCCTTGGCCTGAGACTCTACAGGTTCCTCAGGAGATGAGGAGAAGTCAAAGAATTCTTTTTCGCTGCCCTGGGCAGTACACAATATTACTGTGCTGGGTCAAAAGAGTCAGTGCCTGCAAATAGCCAGCAGCACATACTCGGACAAGAGATTAAGAACAAGATATGAGGGGAGTCACTGTTCCCTTAACCTTTTTTACCAGCTGTCAAGGGTTTCTTAAGAAAGATTATCACCTTCTCTTTCAGTGTATTCCCAGCGGGGGCAAAATTACTCCAATCAAATAATCAAAATACCACCTAAATGCTCATGTAACACCTAGACTTCACAAGTATGCCGTGGGAAGGAGGCAGCTGTAGCTTTTTTAGTCAGGAAATTTCTTCTCCCTGCCATCCCCCTCCCAAGATGCTGATTCATCAAAACAAATACTTTTCCTAACAGAAAGGCTGAGGATTTTTTTTGTTTGTTTGCTTGTTTTTCTTCACTCTCTAGAAATATACTTTAGAAATTATAGATATTTGCCAGGGCTGGGGCAGGGGGGGATTGCTTTCAGCTTCAAAACAAAGTTTGGATGGTTTATTTTGGTATTATTGTTACTGTTTTATTGAGCTGCCTATCACTGCAACTGTTTTTAAAGTTGAAAAGCTAAATGAAGTATTTTGGTGGATAAACGACGCATTTCATTTGAAATTTCATTTGATGAATGCTTTTTTGAAAATGAACTCATTGTCTTAATATAAAAGAACACAAGTTATTTAATCTGTGAAAAATTTTCGTGATAGAAAATCTTCTTCTTCTGCAGTTATAATCAAGCAGCAGCTTATATGCATCTTTGTATAATAGTTCCTTGTCTTGTGTTTCTTTGAATTCTCTCTGTCCTAAAGGCAAGCTTTATCCATATACTTTCATTGGGTCCTTGAAAAAATTGTGTTCCAGGTTTTCAAAGCTAAAAGTGGGTGATTTAGTCATGAAGGGAGACAGATGGCTTAGGCTGTCTAAAAATAAGCCTGGTCTAAGCAACTTTTTTAGGCTGTTTCTTTAGTTAATGGAAAATTAATATCAGCTGTTGAGAGTGTTGGTTCAACAACAGTGTCTAAAATAGATGGGATTAATTATCTTGAAGACTTGCCTACAGGCTGACTATAGAGCAAGCCAGGTGACTAGCCCAGACTAGATTAACATCTTTTAGATGTCTAAAGTCATATGAGATTAATGCCTCCTCTCCTTCCCAATGAAATTAATGATAACATGGAGGATTTATAAGTAGTGTCTAAGCTAAGTTAGTCTTTTTAAACCCTTTTAAAAGTCTTTTTAAAAGTTTTAGATTTTTTTCTGCCTCATATGATATTTGTTCCCACTTATAAAAAAAGGTTTCGTTTTCCTAAATCATTTGATTTTATTGCTTGAAATTAATATAACCAAGCAAAGCTGACTGAGCTGTCATACTGTCATCATAGGACCATATGGGAAAAAAAGAGGACAGTATCATTGCCCCCATTTTAAGGAAGAAGACATAAGAGCAAACAGAGATGAAATGGTGCTCCAGATCTTCCAAACCTCTAAGAAATGATTAATAGAAATACTGGATTGATGGTAAGCAGTTATTAGAAATAGAAGCTAAAACTAAATAGTAGCATGGAAAATATTCCCCCATAGAGCTGTATAAAGACCCATAACTGAGGTGTTCCTGGACTTTTTTTTTCAGTACTGCTTATTTTCTGATTTTGAGTGATCTCTTAAATATGTATGCTTGTTAAACATATTTATGTAGCAGATTATGTCAAAACAACTAACATAATTCTTAATAAATGCAACCTGGTTTTCTCCTTCCTCACAAACATAATGGGAAAATACAACCTCTATTAGAAAAATCAAACATCTGTAAGGTAGAGCCAAGTCAAAAGTAGCAGAAACAGTGTATTACATGCTACTTTATGTTCATCTTCCATGTCTAAGCTGTCAACTTTTCAGTCGCTGTTTTTTGAAAGGGAGCACAAAAACTGTCATTTAATAGTCAAGGGATATTAACAAAGAAAGAGCTATCATTTAAGTAAAAATAAGAGTTGTGAAACTGATGTTGCAGCTGTCTAATCTCCAGCTAAGTTTTGGGTTTTTTATGTCAGGCAATAATATTTCATTCAGCAACTCTAAACCAGATACTAATGATAAAATTCAACACAGCACCTTGTGTTTAGACCTCTGGCTAGAAACCTGCACTGAGCTAGTAGCAGGTATGTGGCAGGCTGCCCCAGATGACTGACGCAAGGCAAATGTTAGATTTAGCATGTCTCCATTTGACAGCTGACCCAGCAGAACTGCACCTCAGTGGGCTGCCAGTCTTTTTTATATCTCCACTCTCTATTATACCATCACAACCCATTTAGCACTCCAAATTCACAGTCATTTACAGATACTACCCAAGCCTACACACTCAGCTAAAAAGATAGAATCACCTCGTTGTTATTAGCTATCAAAGTTCTGAAACATTGTCATCTTGTGGCAGGTTGAGGACATAACAAGGGAAATAGCTGCTTCTGCAGGCTATTTCCCTGGCCTTGGAACCAACCTGCGTGCCTGGGGAGGTTTCAGGTGCAAGGCACAAATGTGAATTGCTACAGAGGAGTTTCCTTAGTGCCATAGCGTGGGAAGACTGGGACAAACTAAATCACAGCAGACTTATGAGGCAAGATCAGGTGTTTAACATGTAGTGCTGTGGTTTAGATTCTCAGTGCAGCAATACTCATTAAACAAAAAGCAATTCAGCCATTAGACCCCCTCATTTTTTCACCAACCTGAGGAAGTACAAATAGTTTACATATTTATACCTGCTGCCTGGCTACATACATAATTAACTGATAAAAATCAGACCTGACAGAGGTTTAAAGCTGAGCTATAGCAACCTAATGCAAATAAGTGCTAACCACGCTAACCCTGTTTTGCTTGGGTTTAGGAGAGCTCCTGGGAAGACCTTTGCCATTTCTGTTTTGTATGGTCACATGCCTTCTTCCAGAGCATCTGAAGGACATGCTAAACTCAGCACAGTTCTTCCCAGAGATTACGCTGTGTGCACGCATTATCTGAGAGAACAGTGTGTCACCTTACCTTGAGTCATCACTGAGCCAGAGTTTTAGCTTTAGCTGTTTGCCACAACTTTCTACCCAAAGCTCCTTAATCATACAGATAAAGAGAGCTACAGAAAAACTTCACTTTATCTAAGCACCTACAGATGTGCCAAACTAAGGGCACATCTCCCAGGGTCAATGTGGACACATCTGAAACCATGGAGAAGGAAATATTCAAACAGGACCAGCAATATATCAATGCAGCTATGTGGATCTTATAGTGAAGACCTGGATTCAGCAAATCTGAAGGTCCATGTAGACATGCCACTGGATGTCTTCACTGTCTAAAAGAACCCAGACTCCAACACCATGTGTGTCTGCCTTCTCCCATCCCCAGCTCTTGGCTAACATATTGGTACTAGAAAACAGAGCTCATACAAGTCCCCCAAGCTCTTTTATATGAAATCAAATGAGTGAGTTACACTAGAAATTATGTGACAGCATCACATCTGGCTTAAAAGAAGTACTTGAAAGTTTAGTATTTCATGAAGATCAAGCCCAAGGCCATCTGGTTTGCTCTGTAATATAAAAGGTAGAATTACCATTTTCATATGTCATATGATGGTGGACTGTGGATGGAAGCCTTATGGAAGCTAAACCTTGTTATACGTACAAAGCGAGCAAGTTCCTTATTCTGACTGAAAGGAAAAAACAAGAGCCATCAGCACAAATGCAAGTCAAATCAGGACCTGAGCAATGTCAGCAGGGAGAGGTTCAGTAGAGAATGAAAGCAAATGGATAAAGCCTTATTTTTTTTCTTTTTCAGTGGAGGCATGTGTAAGCATACACAGAGACACACAGAAAGTCAAAGGCAGCTACCTGTTTGACCCTGACCTGAAAGAAAGCCAGGAGAGCTTTGTGAGGAGAATGCAGACTGGAAAACAGAAGTGCATGAGAATCATAACAGACAAAGCATTCTGCTTTTGATTTCTACTTTTTTTTAATGTACTTTTTTTATTAATGAATATTATGAAATCAAAGAAATATTTTTCTCCCACCTAAAGATTTCCTTACAATAGAAACAACCTGCATAAATCTCAGTGTTTGCTGTAGGGTAGGACTGCAAAAGGGAGGGATGTGCCACATTTAGGCTCACAAGTGAAAGCTCCTAACCCACCTATGCAGAGCATAAGGCCACAGTTCTGCACCGACCAGCCTCAGACCTGGACTTCCCAGGGTCATGCATTCACATTACCCTGACCTGGGTTAGGCAGGTAGGTGAAGCTGTTTTATGCCACTTGCAGAAAGGAGAAATTACCTGACTGCGAGTAACATCAGAATTGAACGGTCAGATAATATCCAATCTGGCATAAAATCTAGTGCATAAGTGCCTGCCACAAAAATCCCTTGAGCACACGAGAACATTAGGGTTACTTTGCACCAGTTCAGTGCTACACCATATGGCTATGACATTTTAAATCCTATGTTGTATTTTCTAAAACCATATTTTCCATTCCCTGCAACCACAGCCTAAGGAATAAAAGAACAGGGAAAACACTGCAATGAAAGCAGCTAAGAGGGAACATTAAAGCAGAAGTACACCTCAAATCCCATCCCTCCATGGGATTTATTGAATATAAATAGAGTAGCAGGAACAGAAGTGCCTCAAGCACTCCTGTATCATGTTTATGATCTGGCATGATGCACATTTATTTATTCCACATAAAACAGCTTTAACAGAGAGAATCTTCATCTTCAGTCTGCCCACAGTAGTTAATCCCAGGTTCAAATCACTTCAGAAAGATGAGGAAAGTTAAATCCTTCCCATCATCACCATAAAGTCTAAGTTATAATTAGTAGGTGAATGATTAAAACAGGAACATGAGAAAGAAAGAGATGTCAGCACTTCAAGATGCTCCATGTGAAGCCCAGTACAATAAGTAGCATGGAAGCATGCTTACAAATCAGTCACAGAGGGAAGCTAAATGATTTGTGAACCCGACTCAGACCTTTAGGCATTGGAGAACTTCACTGTGGTGGTGTTCAGTACTTGTGCCCTTTAGGTATCACCAGCATGAGGCAGCAGCAAAGCAAGACTGCAAATCCAAATTTCTGACCTATTAAAAGCACCAGTGAGGAGGGTCATCAGCTCCAGCTGCTTTGTGATAAGAATCTAAAACCTGGTTAAAAGTAGATAGCATACAGCCACTTCCCGCTGCAGCCTTGGAGAGGACAAGCATTTCCCCTCTAACAGTGCAAAGTTGCTCTGTAGTCTTTGCTATCATGATTATCTTTTAGCATTGAGGTTGTGTGTTTGGATATGAGAAGGTGGATATCTAATACCGTGCCAGTCAAATCCCTGGTGTAAAGTCTGTCAAGACCAATAAAGTTTCACAATGCAGGGATTTGAACTACTATTATAACTCAAGGAGTTTCAGGACTAAGGGAAAATAAAGGAGAATGTGCTCACTGGTTAAATGATGGTCTAAGTATTATTTTTCCAAAGCTATTCATTAAGATATTTTTTTACACCCATGAGAGTCACACCCTTAAAAATGCTGTCTCATGCATTTTGAAGCATAAAAGGTGACCAGCCCCTACTTAAACAAATGAAAACAATGTTCTTTTCTAATCATATTTTAAAGGAGATTACTGATCAGCAATTTTGAACAGGGAACAGTAGCCAGCTAATCCATATCCCGTGGTACTTTCACCTTCCCATTTACCTTCTCAATGGCATTGTCCACATGGTTATGTAGTCAATCAGATGCTGAAATGTTGGGTTGGCATTTACTCAAGCTATGTAAGCATTTTTATGCAGACCAGGGGAAAACACCTGAATGGTAAGAAAGCAAAGAGCAGATGTCTGCAGTTCATTTTCCTTGATTGAATTTTAATAGAATTTACATGAGGTTGTCTTCTTTTTCAAGTTATCACATTAGGGAGTCTGGGCTTGTGGTGGAGAATGACAGACATTTGAGAAATGTGTCCAGCATCTGCAGAGGACAAGCTTCCAGATCCAGGCTGAGAAAACAGTGGAGTTCACTCTTCCAGGACTGGAAAGGACACAATGGATTGCTTTTGTGTTAGGTTCAGAGCTGATATTCTTCTCAAATAGCTCATCTGATTCAGCACTTTCAAGTTCTGCATTAAGTCAAGGTTCTTTAAGGTATTTGTAGCTTTTAAACTATCTTAGTGAAGTGTCTTTGAGGGTTAATATTTTGGCTTATCTTGAAGGGGAATTGTAATGTCATTTACTTTAATCTATTTTGTTGAACAGCTGTCAGCCGCTGCAGTCACACAGAGTCCTTAAGGAGACAGGACATGAGCTCTACTTTCCCTTCCTAACTCTTCTTGCAGTACATTCCCAAGGCACTAGAGGACATAAAACCTGATTGCCTTCACTGATCTCCAACGAGGGAAGGAAGGCTGAGAGGTCAGGATTATATAAATGATCCTGTCATTCCTCTGGAGAATCATGCTACCAGCAGTAAAGGAAATGTTCTTCCTTGGAGAATGAGCCGATATTATAGACCTGAAAGGCGGCTGCTCTCCTGAAAGCTCCAACAATTATTGAAGTAGACTTGGTCTGGAGTCTTTCAAACGCAGCATGTCAAACAATATTTTATTTTCTAGGTTACAAGTTAAGCACACAAGTATAAAATGAGCAAGAGCCAAGAGATGTTACCTTTAAAGCAGGCAAAATGCCATCCATCACTGGTGCTCAACCTCGCCAGGAGGAAGTGGTTTCTGCTTCACACTGAGCTCAGAGTCCTGTGGGACTGGAAAGCATCAATATCTCCTTCATGCCCTAGCCTTGTCTATACATGTCAATCTGGCACCCTGAAGTACTGGCCCATGATGAAGACAGACTCCACAGCTGACAGATTTGTGCTTCTACAGCCTCATCTTTGACAGGTGAGTGTGCAGGACAGGGAAGCTTCCCAGTGCAAATCCAGTACGAATCAAAGGAAACAAGCATACTGGCATAGTCCCGTATTGTGTATTCCCATACTGTGCTGTGCTCCGAGGCTGTAGAACAGAGAAGGTGATCCTCCTTGATAGGCATGCGTTATGGTCAATCTGTTCTTCTGTCAAATGGGCAATTTCTGAAGATCTGGTTATTTTTTCTCTGGCCAGAGTGCTTCCTGTACGGTATGAGTACCAGCCTCAGAAGAACCAATGTCTTTCATATTTCTGTGGGAGACAGAATAAGTGAATTTCACAGTTGCTCTCACTCCACAGACAATACATGACAGCTGATTGCAGACCTATTGGAGCTCCTTCAGCCTGGTACCATCAGGAAGAGAGGTTGCACTGCCACACTTCTGACTGCACCTGCAGGGCAATTCACACCCCCTTTCTCCAAATCATCATTTTCTGCTCATGATGACTGCTCTTTAAACGGTGAGGGAAGGCCAGTACTTCTGGAAGCCCATAAGAATGAATTGAGATATCACAAAAAACCTGGCTGAAGTGGTGTGGTTGAAGTCACTTTCTAGAGGAGTGGCCAAGGCTGCCCAAAAGGGAAATGCAGCAATTGCAGGTGACCTTTTATCTCGCTAGCCTCCACATTCTGCCTTTCTGCCTCTTTCCGTTGCCCTGATCTTTTGCGGGTACATCTATCATTTCCTATTATTAAATGCAGGGAGAAAATGGGTGCCTTTGAGGGCAAGGAAAAAAGGACAAGGAACAGGGTATTTTGTTTGTTCAGAGCCCAGAACAACTTCCATTTACTCTGGCACTAGCAGGCTCCCTAAAAACACATACTAATTCAGGATAAAGAAAAACAGTAATTCATCAACTTTTCCATTACGTCTTACTTACTGCCTTTCCAGGCCACTGTAATATAAATGTTTTCCCCTTCCTCGTCTCAGATAGAGCTTTTACTCTCAAGTACCTGTTCAGGAAAGAGCTTTTAGTCTTGTGAATATATATATTCATGTGTATATGAACATATCAATATGAAAATACAGAATCATCATCCATACTTCATCACAGGCAGTGCACATTAGTCATTGTGCTTCTTATCTTTAGTCATGAGTGGTCATTAAAAAAGCCTTTTAGCTTATTAAAAACTGTGTTATAATAAATTTCCTACTGACTAGTCTACTATCTACTATCACTATCCTGATATAGTGGTAATCAAGAAATTCACAGCTGTACCTAAATTATACACTACTAAGAAAGGATGTGTACATTGATACTGGACTCTTTTGACTGCCAGTGAAAGACTGGTCCCAGCCCCAAAAACTTCATTCTAGTCAAAACCAGCAATGACTGGAAGAAAGGAAGCATCATTAGGTACAGTGTGTATATGGGGAACAACAATACAAAGAAAAAGACTTACTCAAGATCACACTAGAAGACAGGGACAAAGCTGGCTATTGAACCCAAATAACCTGAAACGCAGCCCAGATGCCCTTATACTGGGGTTGTGGGTTTTTTTCCATTTTCTCATGTATTTAACTCTTTTAGTTTCACTTGGATATCATGGTGACAGCTGCGTTACAGAAACCTAAAATGGATGGAAAGCAGGTTACAAGAATTTCTTGGACACAAATTAAGCACAACAGAAGAGATTTTTACTTTCTCCAGGGTGTATACTGACTTGTCTGCTATCGTCATCGTGAGAACACCACACTACTTTGATAGCTTCCCTAGCCCTCTTATATAGATCATTTTTGTAATTGATAGTGTTACTGTGAAAAGCAATCTGCTGCTGAATTAAAAATTAAACCAAAACTAAGCCCTTAGTCAGTGTGAATTTGTATATTATTCAAGGAGCCTGTTTATTATAAAGGTAATTCTACATTTTAATGCCCATGAAGATTAAAAATCTTCAAAGTCAAAGCAATGGCTTACCGCAAATTATCTTCCCAAAAGGGGCGAGTCTGAGCTGTCATACCAGAATAGTTTGCCTCAATCATTTTGAAAAAGGTTGTGTTATAAACCAGGATGATCTGTACACATTTTATACAGCTCAATTTCAACCAATATTTCTATTTGTAAATTCAAGAGCAGGTGACACATGGGCTTCTTTCTGTTTCAACGCACAGTCCAGCTGAAGCCAAGCACTCAAGCAGGACAGCGGAGAAAGGAAAGAAACAAGCAGCCCCACAAGAAGATTTCTACTGATTGTGTGCAAAGTACTAACCTTAAAGCACAGCTGGTTAAAGAAACATCTTATTGTCCTGGCAGCAGGCAGGAAAATTTATCTTACTGCTATCCACTGGCATTCCTAGCAAATGCAGTATTAAAGGCTTCACTAACCTGGAAGAGCAAAAACAGAGGCTCTGGCCACAGACCAGTGGGGCTGTGTGACCTTTTGTTCTGCACGTGGTTCATCTGACTAAACACTGGTACCTACATGTCAGCTACTCACTTCAGACTTAATTGAGAGCAAACGAAATCATCCAAAATAGATGTCTCGCGTATGGCCAAAAAAACACCATCATGAAATTGCACTTCTCTCTCCATTAAGCAGAAGAGGACTTTTTGGTGGCTTGCTTAGCTAAAAAGCTGTAAACCCAGTGAGACAAATCAGGGCCCAGCCTTTTCTTCAGGCCTCTACAGCAAGCAGTGTGTTTATTATTTATGTGTCACTTGTACTGTACAAGGAAGTATAGGAAATAAAGACATGGACCTGTTAGAGCAGGTATGGGGGAGGGCCACAAAAATTATCAGAGGGCTGGAGCACCTCTCCTACGAAGACATGCTGAAAGAGCTGGGCTTGTTGAGCCTGGAGAAAAGAAGGCTCCTGGGAGACCTTATTGTAGTCTTCCAATACTTAAGAGGCTGATGAAAATTGGGAGATTTTTTACCAGGGCCCGTAGTGACAGGTCAAAGGGCAACAGCATTAAACTGAAAGAAGATAGATTTAGATTGGATATAAGGAAGAAATTCTTTACAATGAGTGCAGTGAGACATTGGAACAGGTTACCCAGAGAAGTTGCAGATGCCCTGTCACTGGAAGCATTCAAGGTCAGGTTAGACACGGCTTTGAGCAACCTAATTTTGTGGAAATGTCCCTGCCGGTGGCAGGGTGGGTGGAAATAAATGACCTTTAACCATACCTTCCAATCCAAACCATTCTATGATTCCATAACTTTTAATAAAGACTAATGTTTTCAATATACCATAAACTCAATCAAAAGTCATGTTCAAGATGATAGTCCCTTAGGTTCTGGGTTTCTGATCTTTCACCCCAATGTGCCTGCACTCTTCAGCTCCTCTCTTTGCTGTGAAAATATGCAGCATTACTGCAACATGTGGGAATTCATGGCATGACTTGCTTGCATTATTTTGGTTGCTATGTATGCACATCTGATTGCATTGCAACCCAGGTTTTATTTACACTTCTCTGGTATTGACTTTATCAGTTGTGCATACATACTTAAAGCCTATTTTAGTACAAGGCCATTTAAAGCTTTGCAAGCCAGTCAGTGCCATTGAGAAGCCAAAATTTACAGTCACAAAGGAGAAACTGCCATCTTGCCATCAGGATATGAAGCAAGAAAAGGAAACAAGAATATTTTATCTCAATTTAAATAAGGACTAACCCCTAACACATTGATAATTATTTATAGATCTTGGTCAAGACCTATGGATGTGTTCTCTGTTTTTAAGGGACCCAGAAATACAGCTGTGGTACCTCTTCTCGGAGGAAGGAATATGGTCCTGATCCATGCTCAATTTGAACCCAATTGCACTACAAGCATTGCCCAGAGCTCACGAAGCAGAAGCAGAAAAATGTGGACCCCAAAACCTTGCAAACACAGCACCTAAGGAAAAGGTGGACTCAGCCCCAGCCTTGACCCCTCTTGAAACAAAAGCTGTAAGATCTTGTATGACCTCAGAGTAACGTTGAATAAAGTGCTGTGGCCAATTTATCTGTTTTGCCAATAGAAGACTGTCAAAACTATTTGAGAATTCTCTGAAAAACATGGCATATTTCAGTGGGGCAAAACATTTCATAAAGGTCAAAACATTTTGTCTGCCATTTTGAAAATAAAATATTTTTTGGTTCAGACTGACAGTTACCCCCACACTTACCTTTAGGGTTGTTTGTTGGTGGGTTGTTTGTTTTTTTTTTTTTCTTTTAAATTATTGCTCAAATCAATTCCAATGAAATATTTTAAGACTTCAATTTTTTTAATAGGATGAGCAACCTCCCCCCTAAAGAAATCATTTTGGGTCAATGTGAATGGAATTTTTTTCAGTCAGTGAACTGAAAAATCAATTATTCCAACAGCCACTGCTGAGAGCATCTCAAGGGCAATGTGAGACCAGGAGACAATTTGGGAAAGAAATGACTGATCCTGTCATAATACTTTTCAATATAGTGCTACCTATCTTTTTACAACAGGTTTCTTGTTGAAGTTTCCAGCTGAGTGGCATCTCTTGCTCAAATCTTGCTAGGTTTGGTATTAAAAAATAAAATAAAATAAATACCTAAAACCAGACAAACAAAACAACACAAGAAGGAAATGAAAACAGCAGAGTTCCATTTCTACATTTCTCAAGCTGAGAAGGCTATGAATACATTTTCATAATTTAGTTAAATTAGAAGCCATTCTGAGAAATCATCCTATTAACATCTAATCCCAGGTAGAGCGGGCATGGGAGGAGGGACAGTACAATACTCTTCATAGGATCATGACACAAATGCTAACACTGGTGCTCTCACTCTCTATTTCTGTGATTCTTAAAATACCAACTGATTTCTCATAGGAACTTTATACCCATTCTCTGCTTACTCTGAAAAAAACACTACATATTTATCCATTTAAAATACTTCTTTAGATGTTTAACCTTCTACTTCTTCTTTTTTCATCCCATCTACTATAACTGGCTTGGGAGGCATTTAGGGGATATAATGCATATCCTCAAGACACCTGATATGTGATTGTACTTATCTATGTTGCTGCAGAAAAACAGAAGCTTTGTTAACGTGTAAGCTCTCTCAACAGCAACATAAACCAAATCTAGTTAGTTTGGTAAAAGTGTGTCAAAATATAGGTGAGGATACAAATCCTGTTAATTTGTGGTATCTGCAGTTTTTTCCTCTTTCTGCACACAAGGTCAAATGAAAGTAATCAAACATCCAATCAAACTCAAGATCCAGTTTCTCACACAAGAGATCACCTAGTTCTGTGTGCACCAATACATTCTGTTATCAAAAACATTTTGATATTTGCGGAGGGGAGGATCATTTTCACTGGTTTGAGTATATGTGCAGTAGTTGAGAAAGAATAAAGATCTGTGCCTGGAAAGTAGTAGGATCATATGAAGGTTGCCATCTGGCCATTGGGCATAAATGTAGGATCAGTGTCACGTTTGACCACCTGTGACTCCCTTGCTTGGATGACTTTACAAATAGCTTAACATCCGGTGGCAAGACTCTTAAGTAATTTTCTTCCACAATCCTGCTAGAGATGAAATTAATTTCATATTGAGGTGCCAGAATTAAGGGACCCAGTTCTTAAATGGGAAGACATTTTTTAGTGTCAAAAAGACTTTCCATTTCCAGGTCTGAAACAATTTTTGGGGAAAAAAAAAATCTAAAGCTATTGAACAACCTTTATGGAAGAGTAAAAGGGAAAGAAGAATAATTAATTTTCATTTAATGGAGGATCAATGCCTTTTGCCTCTAAGCAGCACTACTTAAAAGTCAGTCTGTTGCCTGAAACTAATGTGCTTTTATTGTCTGGCATAACTCCAACACTTGCTATAACTACAAATAACTGGAAAAATGAAAAACTGTTCCTAGTTCTTTCTAGTTTGTTTACTTCTGCATTTGCATGCACTCTGTGTATCTTTGGTTTCATTATTTTCCATGTCTCTATGAGTCGTTCTGACTGCTATAGTAGAATGAAAATCATGATTGTAAAGCTCCAAGAATTTGCAGAGCAATCAGAGTAGGAATTTTATCTGATACTAATTTAATGGGGTTTTTTTATAAATGAATATATTTCAAGTTGATAGGGTCCCTTTAAGCCCTTCTTCTCTGATAATCTGTATTTCTGTTTATCTTATGCATAAGTACCGGCTTGAATTTTTCAAAGCAAAACCTTATTTTCTTATTTTCTGCAAAGCTTTGCAACATGCATTTTTTTTATTTTCCTACTGATGTTGAGATGAGGATTTATATGACATTTCTAAGTTCTCAAAGGAACTTGATTTTCTTCTTCAAACACCCCATGTACCTTGTCTTCTTCCAAGCATTCTTTGTCATTGTCCAATTCCACAAAAGCATTTAAATATAGGCTTATTTCTCAGTCAAGTAAAGCACATAAACATGTTAAGTTAATATGAATGCACACCCTAAAGCTAAAACCAAAATGTGTGACCATTCTATCTCCTCTTGACTTCAAAGGACCAGTAGTCCAGGTATTTTCAGAAAGGCAAATAATTTTATTTCATAAAAAAAATAAAAATAAATGTATATTTCCATCATCATTCAGACTCTGTGAAAGCTAAAACTATTTCCATCTAACTATTGCCTCACCTCGTATCAGAATGAAAAAATAACATCAGTGGTTTTGACAATAAAATCCTTTTCTTTCCATTTGATAAAGCAAGCTCCATACTGAAAATGGTAAAACTCAAAAGGTACCACTGTTTTGGATTGTGTTTGGATTCACCATCCTCACCAGTCAGAGCATGCCAAGAATTTTCCAGCAGTGTACTTCTGTGCTGGAAAACACTGTTTCATGGCTGAAATATGCTGTTTTTGGAAGCCCTCTTAAGTCCTGCTTGCCCCAGCAGGACCCAGCCCTTTGCTGTGCCTATGGGACCACGATGAAAAGGAACAAGTGCAAGAGAAGGAGTGGGAAGTGCCTGCCAAGCCTGGTGATGGCAAGCAGGACTGAGAGATAAGGTTAAACGTTTTGGGAACCAGCTATATTTCTAACGGCCAGCTGGACTGGACCACCTGCAGCACTGCTCTGATTTCAATGAAGCAGCACTTGATGGTGTTAGTTTCCTTATCTGCTTTCTTTGTCAGGATCACTGAAAAGGTACTCCAAACTAAATTTTCATCTGCAAGTATAACCCTTGTGTTCTTCAATTTCTGTCGCAATTATTCTCTTGTAAAAGGAAAGCCATCAGCATCTCTTCACTGTAGATCAAATTTAGCAAAGCTTCACTCTTAAAACTGAAGAATCTACATGCAATGCTATAAGGCACACATACTGCTATAAGGCACACTTGTAAATTTATAAAATTTTCAGGTCCTAGTAATTTTTCCTTTGATTTATACTAGAATTTCTGCTTGGTTGTTCTCTGACCTTTAGAAATGGGATATCACCGCTACTTACAGTGTCATGAACTGCTGGATGTGGATAGCATTCCCATTTTAGGTCGGGCTATTCGATGTTTGTATTTCAGGCTCCTTGAGCAAGTCCTTGCTACTGTTTACAGAACATTCTTGTAAAGTACATTTGTAAGTGTCTTGCTGAACAGTGGCTAATGGAGTTAAATGTGATGTGGCATTTGGAAACATTGCAAGCTTAGAACTTTTCACAATTAATAATAGAGGGAAAAAAATTGGCCAGAATGCTTTATGGCAGTGTGCGTTTACTGTACATCTATGTTTTGTACTGCATTTACGTTACATTAGCATGAAAATCATGCCACTAATGGGATTCAGTGCATTTTAAGGAATACTAACAATGATCTTTGAGAAAACCTGGAATATAAATTCCACAATCCATTGTCAAAAATAACATTATACTGTTAATATATTTAAATGTGATTCTGCAAAGGTATCTTGATTTCTTTTCAAGCCCTCTAAGTGTAGTATAAAATAGTCCATGTTGGTGAAATTACCTGGTGATGTCTGTGTTCCATGATAATTGTTCCCGCAGTACAGCTGGAAATTGAGAAATTCAGTGGCCATAATCTGATTAGCCATGCTTAATCATTATGAGCAGCAGTTCTAGGAATACATGCCTAGTTCTAGTAACTCAGTCTTCTCTTCACCTCTGCAATAAAAAGGTATCTCCATCTTCAGTGTATTTCTCCCAGCTAACTTCACAATAAAGTATCCATTGGCCTCTTTCACCAGTTCTCCACTGATGTAGGGTTATTTCTTGATCTGCCTTGAAACAAGGCTATAACTTTTCCAGAGTGGTCTGAGCCTGGCTGGTAATGAAATGACTGCTCCTTTTCTAGATATGAATGATTCATTTTAGATCAGAAAGGTTCAGTTTACATTACATTGTTCAGTTTACAATGCACCACTTGCATTGCAAGTTCCTTTGGTATTTTGATAACAAATCAAAAAGTCATTATTTGCTATTTTACTTAAGCTTTCTGTATGCTAATAGGAAAAAAACGATTAGCAGTAAAAGTAGTTTTCTTTAGGAATAAAGCTGATGGGAATCTTAAAAAAACCCCCCACCTTGTGGTAAAACCAATTTTTAATAAAAATATTTCATACCTTCTATAAATATGAAATTCTTATTAGAGCAGGTTAAGAGATTACTTTTTTCTGGAAAAAAATATAAAGGGGGAACTACTATTTTAGCTTTTAGTTTAAAATATGCCATCCAATATCAATGCATAAAACCAAAGAATTTTAATTTGATTTAAAGTGCTTTGCTTTTTAAAAAATATTAAATTTAATAAGAAAAAAAAAAGTGGAGTTGTAAGCATTTTGAACAGCTCTTCAAAATGTAATAAAGTGAAAATGTAAATTATTTTGTCACTGAGACTGGTCCTGGGCTTGTAATTAACCATTGCTGTGCTTGTTGAAAAGGGGTCCACATGCAGAACAGAAGTGCTAATCACCTTCTCAAAAAACTTGTTTTGAGTCGTAATAATTTGAAAAATAATCAATTTCTTAGTAGTTTTGCCCCTGTGTGATCCAAATTACAGAAGCAACAATGAGCATATACCTACTCAGGCATTCAAATATTTTCAGAGTGGCTTAGTATTCCAGTCTACAGGCTCTACCCTGACAAAATCTGTGCTTGGATACGTTCAAATGATTACACATGAACTGCCACTTTCTACAGGGATCTGCCTATCCAGAATGGACAAGTTCACTGGCATTTAATTCACTCAACAGAAGCTATGTCTTGATTTGGATTTTCCTAAGCTTCCAGTGGACAGAGGAGATACATGATATATGCTATTCTCATTTTCTGACTTTTACTGCTTTTAGCCAATGCTAGAGGTAGAATGCTGAGCTAGACAGTCACACTGTCTGATGCTGGCCAGCTGTTTTTACTGTGATCAAGACCAAGGGTCTGCTACTTACAGTGTCCAGATACTTAGGCTCAACACTTAGTCTAACTTAAGTTGTACTTAAGTATGAAACTTAAGATGTTCCCCATAAGTGTTTGCAGAAAGGAGTCTCCTCCTGTACAAATAGAATATGCTAAGAAATGCACCAGTGTATAATCAGAACAGCTGAGACACACAGAGGCATGACAACTGAGGCTCAAATTATGGAACTTCATTAAAAACTTTAGACAGAACCACCCCAGCCTGTCATTTCTCTCATATAATGACACTGGACAATTTGAAACAGGGACTGAACAAAGAATGCCCACTCTCTACCTCATGAAATTGTTTATTCCTTCCATACTACACTCTCAGAGCCCAGGGGAAAACCAAAACTAAACAAAAACCAAAGCAAAACAAAACACACCCCAAAACCCTAACAACAACACAAAAAAAGCAAAACAGAACAGAAGAAACCCCTTAATTAGGAAAGTTTAGAAAGGCAAAATAAGTGTTATAGCCCCAAATTGTTCCAGCTGAATTTCTGAAAGGCATCTTTAAAAGCCTTCTGAAGCTTTCTTAGCTTCTGATCTAAACAGCCATCTAAGGAAGGTTTCTAAAAGTCTTCTTTAATAGCAAGCCAAAATCTTTCCTATCGCCTGTGCAGCTGTCAGTCTTTTTTCCATGTCCTAACCCTGCTAGGATTTGCAGCTGTCTTTTATGCACATCAGAACTGCCTTAATATTGCTATATGTAAGAAAACGTGCTTTTTTCAGCTAATCTAGTCTGTCCAAAAGTAACACATAATTCCACAGTCAGTAGTTTATTTTGTGACAGTAATAGGCAATAAAATAATTCCATGAAATATTTTAGTGTGAGGAGTCTAATTCAGTATAGGTTGATAAAGTCTAGGTGATTCATCATGGTACATTATCCACACTAATTTAATAGGTAGATGTATGAAATCCCTTTGTAGTCAGTTGAAATTTATGTACTGGGTGGTCTTTGCTTTTTTTGTTGGTTTTTGGTTTTGTTTTTAACCACAAAAGACATTTCCTTTCCCCACAGCAATCGAACAATAACCAGAGTTATTGTTCAAGGACTATAAGGATTGCATGATTTCTGGTTAAAAAAAAGGCAAGACTGATTAATGTTGATCTTTTTTACAATGCAGAGTTGAGAAAAGCTTTTAAACTGATGCTTTTTAAAA
>NW_009934039.1:0-18413 GCF_000696875.1 Nestor notabilis | reverse complement strand
GCTGAAAAACTATAATGGTAAACTTAGCTTGGGAATTAAAATGCTTTTGGACACAGATTTGAATGGTTAAAAAAAATGCGTACGTAGATAAACACACCTTCCTAGGACAATTTTTAAAACAATCTAAGTTAAGCCACTGTAGCTTATGTGTTAAGACAAGCCCCGCTAGTCTGAATATTGGAATAGAGCACTAGCTAATGGAAATTTATGAGAAATTATCACATGAAAATATTATTAATTAACTGCATGAGAAAACAGCACCATAAAGCACTTCAGGGTGTTTTCTGAAAACTTCATTATTGATGGTAAAGGCTGAAAACTTGAGGAAAAAATGTTATCTCCTCTCTCCCATAATCAAACCATCTCTGGTACTAGCAAACAATGTGAAGCTCATCTGTGAGCAAAACACTGTCTCCTGGGAAACTGCTAGAACGTGTCACTTCATCTGATACTGAAAATGAAAGATAAGAAACAAGAAGTGTGAAATCCTTTCCTGTAGAGGTTAGCATTTTATTAACAAACACCTGCAGTTTGATGTTTAGCAGTACCCGAAATACAATTTCCTAATTGCTGCAAAAGACATAAAGTCTTCTTTACAGTTGCATCTGTCATGATAGACGTCCTTCCTTTTACTGTTATTATTCTGCCTGTTTAACAGATCATAGCTTCAAAACAAAATTATAAATATCTCTTTTCCATAATTTCCTAATTAACCCCCTCTTTGCTTCACTAAAAATTACATTAACATTTTCCTGGAAGCAAACTTAACATATTTATCCAATGCCACCACTGAGACCTTATCAGCATAACTGTTATGTGTACAGTGGGCATAGATCTGGGATTGCTCAAAATGAAGTCACAGTAGCAAGTTTAATTAGGAACACCTTCTAAACCAAAGCTGTAGAAAACGAAAATTGCTCTCCGAATTTAGACTGGAATTTCTTGTCATGGTCAGAAAGAGAGAACATGCTGTGGGGCAACAGTAGGCACATGCAGGTTGATGCCCTTCAATTAGACAGCCATTTCCATGCAACATGACCTGGGTCCATGCAGGGCAGTGGTGGAGATGAAAGCTGAAGTGTCCTTAGATTTCTTGAATGAACCAGTGTGTGGAGAGAAAAAAAGGGAAGTGAACACCAAGATCTTGGTTATCATGGGCTGAACACCATATCTATTTTCTCCCAGGTTGGAAGGCAAGTTGCTTCAAAAACCCTTTGTTTCCTACTGCTGCAATGGGACAAGGAAATTAACTTACGTAGAAGATGCAAGAGACACAAAACATCTTCCTATCTAACCCAGTTATTTACACAGTCAGAAGCAGCTTTACTGAACATAATCCCCACCTGTTTGTCATAAGCAGAAGTCTGTGGTGAATAAGATATTTGAACACAAGACCCTTAACTTTTTCTGGACTTTGCAGGTGAATGATGAGTGAGGAAGACTGCAGAAGAATGCCCGAACATCACATTTGAGAACTGGACTCTGCAACTCTTTCTCTCACACAGCACCAAAGCAATGTGGGGTAAATGTCAGTGATCACACCTGCACCAGTGATAAGTTTGTCCATCCATCATCATGTAAGCCTTTGAGTTGTGAATCTGCTCCACAAAAATGCTGTGGCAGTCAATGGATGGCGAGACGTAAAAAGCTACATAACATTAAGTACTCTGGAAAAAAAAAAAAAACCAAACCATCAATTAAATGTTATGAATTTAACATTACGAAACCCCTCCAAAGTGGAAAGTTTCAATCTTGAACTGCATACGCTTTGGTATCTCTGTCTGTCATACAAGTATGTCACAACCACTTTTTGTAGCATGTTATGAAAGTCAGTTCATTAACAGTTGAGAAGCACTCAATCCATAGAGAAATTAACATCTTTTTCTCTAGAGGACAGTCTGAATGACATGTCACACAGAAGGTATGGGCCAAGCACTAAGCAGCGAGGGTAAGATGGAATGGTGAATCCCTATTTGTTTAGAGATCACTTATACTGTGGAGAGTGGGGACCATTTGAAAGAAAAAAGTATGTGATCATGAAACGAAAGACAGTATTATCTCTATTACAATGCAGTCTTATTATCATGATTATACAGTACTAATGCTACAATATACTTACTTTCAGTATTTTGCAGCTTTCAAAAGGTAAGTTTGCAGTTCCTAATACTCTTTTGAATCTAGATTAGAACACTTTCATAATGCAGCTCTCAAGATGAGGTTAGCTGTACAAACACAAGTATGGGAGAAAAGTGATGGAAAACACAGGGAAAATGAAAGACTAGACCATTCTTTGAAAAAGTAATATACTTATTAGCTTTGTTTCTTAATGTATTAGCAAAAATATTTACAGAAGCAGTAGCCACTCACCAGAAAAGACAGTGACATTATCACCAGAATAAGGGACAGTCATCAACAAAGAGAAACCCAAACAATTAATAAAACATTAGACTCTAATTCTGAAATGGTAGTTCTACATCTTATGATTACTGTCCTCATTAAGTGATAGAGAGAACATTGAAGCAGCTAGTCTGACCAAATATTGACTACTGATGGAGTAAAATGCATACAGAAATTTCTTCATATTCCTAGATGACATCAGAAATGATAACTGTGAGGTTTGTTTCTAAAAAGGTTGGACCAGATGATCTTCGAAGGTGCCTTCCAACCTGGGTTGTTCTCTGATTCTGTTAAAAAAAAATTTGTCAGGACAGGATATATTCCTATTGGGTGGTGGTGGTGGGGTTTTTTTGTTTGGTTTTTTGTTTGGCTTTTTTTTTAATAGTTCATATCATCATGTATGGAATTTTAATAAATAGTAACTCTCTCAGTCATCTACTAAAAAAGCTGTTGAGAAGAGGAGATAAACAAGGATTTTTTTGTTCTAAGTAAATGAGTAACAAAGATGATAGCTCAGCTAGCAACTAGGGTGATAACAAAAGGACACATGGATCAGAATCTAAAGAAACAGAACGCAGGACTCATGGCAAGTATGTGAAGAGCTATCTCAGGCTCTCTAGCAGACCACACTCATATCTAAAAACATAGCTGGAAACTCATGTTTGTTAGCAGGAGGATATCACTTGCTGATTTTTGATTGCCTGCTGTTTCTGTCTAGGAAGATCTAATAGAGTAGCACAGTCCAAAATCTTCTGGAATTACTAGCAAACCTATTTGCTGACAGTACTTCAGAATACCATTTTAGTTAACTTTGGTGAATCAAAAACAAAGAACAGCACTGCTACTATGATGAATGATGGTGCAGGGGATACTTATTTTTAATTAAGTTTTTAAAAAGTTGCCAGCAATCTCTATCCCCTGGAGCTGCAAGCCCTTGAAAAGATCATTTCCTCCAGCTGCAGTATTCTAATCCTGGAGAAAAGCAAAAGAATCTGTTACCAATGAATTTGTAAGACAAGCCCCTAAAAGAACATTATACTGATTATATCATGATCTTTTTCCTTTTTCACTGGCCTCAGACAAGTCACACACATACATATGCTCAGAGGAAGTCTAGAAAGTTGGTAGCCTATAGCTTAAGTCTGTAGCAAATGCACAAATGGTCCCTTGCTGAGAAGCAGCAAAAATGTAAGCAAAAATGCCTAGAGTTGTTACACAGAAACACCACAGAGAAAATGCTATAAGGACTTGTAATTCTTCCAAGAACCACCTGGAATTTAAAATACGTGGGAGTTCACCAGAAGTACTAGCAATTGTGGAAAGACTTTGGGGGGAGACAGGACACACATTGTGAAGACATGAATGAGTTACTGGAAAAGGAAAAGGCAGAATCTGAAATACAATGGGCTTCCAACATGTTCACAGTCAACCTCTGCTTACCACAGAGATAAAGCTAGCTTTGCTGGCTACAGAAACAGAACTTAACCAACCCCAGCTCAAGTTCAGTGCATAGCTGAAGATTATGCTGTTAGAAAGCAGTCCTGTCTGCTAAAATCCATTAACAATAATGCTAGGGGGGAAAAAAGGGGGGGGTGGGGGGTGGCATTTGATGTAGTTTCTCAAAAGCATCCCATAGTTAAAATGTAGTACTGAAACATCAGCAACAAGAGCATTATGGAAAAGGTGGCAATAAGTGCTACAGGCAAGAGAACAGCTGCATTTTCAGTTGGGGAGGGTTTATTGTACTGAAGTCTGAGAAGAATAGTGAAGGAGCTGAAGGAGAAGAGGGGTAAAGAAAAGCTAAAGAAAATTAAAAAGAGAGAAGAAAAAGGTATCTCCCTCCTAAAGTATCAACTCAGTGTAATTTAGCAGTGAGGCCTAAAAGAGCACATGATTTTGAAAGGTATGGAACTTTGCATGCCTTTGAATTCTAGTGCTTCCTCACATAAAACAAACTTTGCCTGTTCTTTAATTTTGCTGTCTTCCAATTATGCATTTCTCCTGGGAGATATTCACCTGTAACACAAATTCTGTTAGAAATCTGACCCATTGCCATTGGCAATAGCACTGCAATTAAGATTCTTCACTACTTTCTTTTTATCATGGTAGTCCAGGATTACCATTGTGTTTCTTCACAAGCTAGTTCAGATAACTGTCAGAAGAATACAGCTTAGCAAACTGTGACTAAAGTAACAAGAATTCAGTTTCCCTGGACACTTCATTCTGATATTTGGAATTTAAAACAGTGCTTTGGTTATAACAGCTTCACAGTATTTTCTCCATGTGCAGCCTATTTGTTGTCATGGTTTACTTGGTTGAGTCCCTCTCATCTGTTACAGTGCACTTCCTCAATGTTTCCTTTGTGGTAGCATCATTCCTCCCACACAGATTTTCAGGACAGCTTACTAGTGCCAAAGGTCTGATTTCCAGCTTATGTCAAGATTTCCTAAAACCACAATATTTTTACTCTGCCTAAACTGTCAGATGAAAGTTGACAGAACTCAGTAATAATTTTAATACTGTTTTCTGAGCAACGGATGATGCTCTAACTTCTATATCACACATAGTTTTTTACCGATTAAGATTTCAGTTTTGGCTGCATGGCGTGGTCATTAAGTCCCTGAAAATGTACAGGTCTCTTCCCGTGAATCAGGCATAAAGGCTAACAGAAGCTTTGTGCTAGCCTGCTTCTTGTTGATTACAAGTTTGCTGTGCATTCATGAGGTTAATCTGAAGTTTTCTAGACATTTTGCAGACTATTTTGAGATTTGAGTAGAAAAGGGAAAAGATTAGGGAAGCTGTTTTCCTTCCAGGTGTTTCCCTCCCTGTGCTTCAGGAGTTTTCTGGAAAAGGGAATTGCTATAGGATGCTCTACCAAACAAATTATATTAGTTTTTGTTTGCTTACCTTAATTTCCATATGGTACCTCCTCCACTTTTCCAGAAATGCCTATATAATGCATAAAATGCTACTCCAGGAAAAACTCTAATGGCCTCAGACCTCGCTTTCTACAATGTTCTGCATAATAGGAAGGGGAGAGAGATAAATCAGTAGTTCTGACAAAAGAGTGTTGTGGTTATCGCAGCTTTCATGGCTTCAGAGGGCTTCAAAACACAATGCATTTAGTAGGAAAGGAGTTAGCATTCTACTAATATAAAAACTCTTTTGGGTTTTAGCAAAAGCAAACATCTACTTTCATGTAACTAGTATAGACCACGCTGAATATGAGCAAGAACTTTCACAGAAACCTCTTCTGTTTTGTTGTACACAGAATCTGTTGTCCCAACTGCCAACAATGTATCATCGTTTAACCCATTCTCACAGACTTTAAAACACACCAAGAGTTGTACCAGACTACTGCACATCTTTTAAACTCTTCTTCAGATTTTGTACAGCTCTGGTTATAGCGTGCTTTAAGCATCAAACAGAAGCAAAGTGCAAAGAAGCTGCCACATCAGCAGGTCAGACCAGAGCCTTGATATGGAAAATTATGACATTTACCAGTGAAGAGCAGAATATTGAAGATGATCTGAATTATAATAAGCAAACTTTTTTCTTACACTCTATAACAAAGGAAGAAAAGTATGCTAAAAATAGTGTCTTATTTGGTAAATAGGCCTCCTCAGTTGGCAACCTAGTATTGTAGAAACTGCTATGGAAAGGTGGAAAATAAGATTTAGCCTCCCACCTTGTTGTTAATTACATCATTACTTGGCTAAATCCTTTCATTTATGCCCACAGCTAAATGGCATGAAAGCTAATTTAAATTCACAATTGCACCTTCAAAATTCAGGAAAGCCTCCAAAAATAAGGCTCATCTTCCTGAACTAGAAATGCGTATCAGAAGTGAAAATTAAAGACTCCTGAAAATCTCCAGATGAGACAGGAATGGAGTGTTTCACCAAGATCTAAGCTCTGTTTGGACCAGGAGAAGTCACGGTGACCCTAAAAATGCTGATAAGCACATGCAGCTCTGCACTGGCTGCCAAAATAATGCAACATCTATTCTTTCAATGACTTGTACAGAGCTGTTTAGTGCTCAGTCAAAGGGTCGTGGATAATCTTGGATACTCTCCAGTCCTTTGGAAACATTCAGACTTTTTGTCACCTGGCTCCTTCTGAGGCACACAGCCAACAGCCTTGAAGCACAAAGCATAGACAGACATAGTAACACCCCTCTCCAGTGCAGGAACGCTAGAGGTCCAGGAAGTGAAACTTTTCAATACCTACATCTCAGTGTAACTGCATTATGGCTGATACTATTTGGTCACAAAAGTCTCCACTGTGTTTTTTTCCTCCTAATACTAAAGATTCCTTAAAGAGAGCAACAGGGGAGCAAATGCCTCTTGACTGTCAAGGTCTCAGTAAAGAGTGTTCTCTTAAAGGAGCAAGACTTCCTAGAAATGGGACTTAATGCCTTTTCCTAGAAGGAAAAGAAACCCACTCTGCTCCAAGGAAGTGGAACACCAAATTACACTATTTGATCAGAAAACTCAACTGCATCTCATTTCAATCAAATAATCAAAACAGCATTTGAACCTACATAACAAAAAGAAAGATATGAAATAAACCAATCAACAAATCCATTATGTATTTGTGGCCCATGAATCTCTTCGCTTTGTATTTATTTTCTCGCTCCTACTTTTGCCAAAATTGCTCAGAGCTGTAAAAATGTTCAATATTTTCTCATTCTGATAGGGGATGTAGGGACTCAACATATCACCCTCAAAATTTCTTGATATTATTGAAAGAATCACTGTTAGTATGGATCTTTGCATTAATTTCATATGAAATGAATGGGTTGACCAAGTTTAGACTGAGAGTCACTTTTGCTGGTGTGACAGTTTGGGGCCATAGAGAACTGAAGATTGAGCTTGGTACCCATAAATTGTTCCCCTAAGTATCAACAAAAGATGAAACAATCATCATCCAAAAATAGCTCCCTCCTCCTAAGTACTTTGACCCCTTCCCATGAATTATGTCTTGAAAGTCAACTGATTTTGGCTATCTTTTCCCTGCAGTCTGCTTCAGAATCCTCTTCCACTGGTAGCTAGCCAAATACTCACAACCAAGAAGAAATACAGGAAAACACAATAAAGCTATAATACAACATTCTGTTTCGAAAATTCTGAAACACAGCTACAGCCCAGAGCAGTTTGCAATTCTAGATTCTCCAAACCAAGTCAAACAAGCAAACCCAGTAAAAATGAAGTTGGCAGCCTCATAGGTTGAAACCAGCAGCCTCTCTCCTACCTTTTCTTTTTTCTATTACTTTTTTTTTCTTTTCATTTAGGAAAGAACACTGGAAAAGCAACAGTGAGATGGATGGCCTAGGGCTCTCATAGTGCTTATTACTTTGGGTTTATACAATGAGGAATTCATACCTAGTGACTTAATAACATTGATAGCATCATCAATCTTGCCAACAGAAAATAGCTAATCTACTTTAGCAGCAAGTTCATTAAAGGTTGAATATTTTTTTTCCTCCTCTAGAAGAGGAAGGGGTCAAGATAAGGACCTTCCAGAGAATATTTGCAAACTATTCCTATGAGCAGACTAATATGGCAGTTCACAAGTAGGGAAGGAGAGAAGAATGGAAAAATCATAAATTCTTAAGAAAACATTATAGCCCAAAGATTAAAAAGGTTATTGCTTAGAAGATTGAAGAGTTTTAAATGAAAGTGGTTGAGGCAGAATAAAATAGATATCCACAAAAAATAAGATTCTAGGAGGAGAGTTAATGATGAAGTGCCAAGCTGGCAGGAGGCCAGCATTGTCCACATCAGTTCAGTTGAGTAGGAGGGATAATGTCATCTGACATGCTGGCAGCAAGAAAGGCCTAGGAGATGGATGGCAGCTTAAACACAAGCTGGTCCAGCAGTCAATGGAAAGCTTGTTGCAATGCTCAGACTGATTATTCTATCCACTGGAACCTGGGGTACTTCAAAGTAAATACAGAATCCACCTGTCAGGGAAACAGTTGGGAAAAGGGCAATCCCATCAACCAAAAAAACACATGTCTGATGGCAGACCAGATGTATTGCCAAGAGAGATGGAAGGCTGTATCCTCAAAAGTGAAACACTGAAGTTAATACAGGGCAACTTTACTGACATCATCAGAAATTACTCCAAGTTTACATGGAAACTAATTAATTCAGAGTATGACCATACTGGAATTTCCTATCAAGTGCACAGGAAAAACTTTTAAATAAAAATAAAATAATAATAATAATTAAAAAAATCACTGGACCCCAGGCTCTCGCACTTATGGACCCCAGAAAGCTGCAACAGGCTAGAATATACTGGGCAATATTTTGTTTTCTTTCTAATGATAAATGTCTTTCATTTCCCTCTGAACCACAGTAAGCATATATCAAGAAATAAGCATTTGCAAGGCTGAAATCTCAGCATCGAGCATTATTTAAATTTGTAGGGCTATTTATGTTCATCACACACTTGATCCTAACAGTGCAAGTGATTTTCTATCAGAGCTTTTTTTTTCCCCCCCACTTCAACAAGGAAAACTGCTTCTCCAGATATAAGCACTGCTTGTTATTTTGAGGCAGTGAGGCAAAACATACAGCACACAGACCACATTTGGCTTGCTTAGCAGATGTCTGCAGATCACTTGATGTTAATTTCAACATAAAAGCTATTATATTTCTGGCCTTGCCCTATTAGTTGTTAAATAATTATTTATGCTTGGCAGATAAATTCTAGGAACCTTGAATAAAGCCCATCAACCCTACTAAGCTAACCATATTTGACACAACAGTTTTCACTCATAGAAGACCCTAGGTGTAATGTTTGTTGCCTATATGATTCTGTTTCACAACCTAAAAGGTAATCCCATATTTATATTTAAACATAATCCACACATAATATGCATTCCAACATTACTTCACAGGCAAAGAATTAGCTTGTCTGGTTCACTGACATTTGCAGCTGTGTACTATAGCTAGTTTCAGTTGATAACTTGGTTTGTTTAAATAACCTCCTATTCACTCCACAGTCCTGGTACTAGTCAGTGTTCGTCCTCAGGTGTTTTGGCTTTGCATATCTAGTTCACTGTACTTGACATCAGTGAGGAACTGGTGTGCTGCAGCCTTTACAGTGACGAAACAGAACAATAATTGGGAATGTAGATTTCCCTTAATTAATACATTTAAGCAGTTAACCCTTCTTACATGAGTGCTATCTATACACATTCAAAACTGCAATTGCTGTGCATTCTGGTTGAACAGTTTGTAAATTCCAAATAGCCAGCCTACAACAAAACTCGGGAAAGGTACACAGTGCAACGCCCTGTATGAAAGTCTTTCAACCAAATCTTTGGACATTCGTATGTCGTTGTCTGAAGAAATTTAGTTGATGTGTTGTCCCTTGTGAGCACATTTTAGTGTAATTACACTTTTTGTATTCTTAACTGACAAGTTAGAATTTAAAGGTCTGGAATAACAAGGAATGTGAATGTTCCACTGAGGAGAACTCATTCGATAAGCCTATTTCTAGTTCATCTGTCTGGTTAAAAGAGCATAGCTCTTCTATTATCATAGTAATGTACATTATGTCTGCATTTAAGGTTGTGTGCAGTTTATGATTTTTTGTGTAATAAAGAAAAATTGGTGATCCAAAAAAGAGCAAAAGGAATTCATAGTGTTTACAGCATGCTGCTCCTCCTCTTCTAAAAACTGCAGCAGCACTGTTTTGCACTGTTCACAAACTAAACTCACTAAAGGTACTAAAATGCCTCCAGCTGATTTCAGTGGTTATTGGGCAGACCCCTTTGCAGCTGCTGTACTTCTGTTCTACAGGAGCTTAATTTCAGTAGGTAATTATGCTATACATTGTCAGTAGAAAATGTCTAAGCATAAAGACATTTTCCCCCTCTAGTTTCCAAGCCAAACTGCCTACTGAGGGATAAGCCTTTGTTTTTCTTCCCACCTATGCTCCAAACCCCAGAGGTGTGAGCCTGCAGCACCTCTGCTGTAGCTGGCTTTTGAACTACAAGTGATTTTGTCATACCCCAGTATTTGTTAAAACGAGACCTTAATCCAAGCAGGGAAATGACCATCAGGTCTGAAGGCTGAGAGATAGGAAGAACCCAGAGGCAGCCACTGGAATGTGTATCACGCAGCTGCCACTGCTCAGAGCCATGCCAGCCTTTCAGAAATCTACAGGAGTCACTGAGGAACCCACGTGTGTTTCAGGAAGCAAACTGTTACCAGGGCTGCTTCTGACATTTCTCTCCTGGCATAACAGACACAAAATGATCAGTCTTAACCAGAAGCTTGGCAGTTAACGATACCCTAAGAAAGAACTCGGGAAGAAAGTTGAGTTCCCCCATTCTTGTGGACACCTGCATTCCATGGTGCCCTGCAGCTACGGCCTTTATGCATCTCTGAGCCCCATGACAAGCCCTATCCACACTTAAGCTTTGCAACGTGGAGATTTTAACCCTGGGTTAAAAATGATCCACGGATGAGAGCTGTGGATGTGGCTTCAACTTCTGCACCCAGGAGGCAGAAGCTATGGCCAAAACCAGGGTTTATTGTAGGGTCGGGTTTACAGTTTATACTAATGACAAGCCAATTTCTCTCTGTTTATACCTGCTGCATGTGATAAAGCAATGTTTCCTTGAACATCGTGTCATGAACTAGCAAAGGTGAGCAACTGATGAGGCGGGAAAAGTGAGGAGAAGAGACAGTAAATAAAATCATGCACATCAGATATTATTTATTAAACACGTGCTTTTTTGACGTATGGATTTGATGTTATTATTTCCTCTGCTATCTGATAAAATAAACCCACTTGTCAAACACAAACTGCACAGCTGGCTAACATAGTGGGTTTTCACCACTATAGGCAGGATCCCTTAGTCTTGTTAGCTAGAAGCAAATTAATACGTGGAGATTATGTAGTACAGGGAGGAAAGCAACACCCTTGTTATAGCAGGGAACCAGAATCGTTAAATCCAACATTAACCCCATAGATAGCATTAACCTAGACAGGTCTTTTCTCATGCACACCCTTTTCCCTGTTTGGAATGATACTGCAGCTCTGAGGGAATCTTTGCAATGTCAGCAGTTTCTGTTATGAACTTTTAAGATCTCCAATTGAACGCCTGTGCTACTGGGCTATGAGTTTCATTAACAACTGACACCATTTCTCAGACATTCCTAGGTTTCTTGCAGCCTTTTCATTTTTAATCCAGTGTTAATAATACCTCACTCTGTGAATAAAAATATTAAATCAAAACCACCGAGACATACACTCTAATAAGACCAGAGGGAAACAAATAAATATGCCAATAATGATCCCCACTGGATTTATATACGAAGAGATCAGTTCAGCCCTGAAGAACACGTCCTAGCCATGGAAAGCAAAGAACTGGATAATTACAGTCAAGTGTTTTGTCTGGCTGAGATAATGGTCAGCCAAAGACCACTGGCCAATGAAGAGGGTTTGAGGAGGTCTTGCAGTGCTGCTATTATGAATGCCATTTTGAAGAGAGCGTGTATCCAACTTGCTAGGACCTCAGCTTGGCTATCCCTATAATTGCAAGGCATCTACTGTTTCCCTCAATGTGTTATGGAGCTAAGGAGAGACCATCCTCAGACAATCACATGCTGAATATAGAAATGCCAAAGAAGTGTCCGTTACATGTGAAGCAGGCAGACAGGCAAAAACTCCTGCAGACAATTAGGCTCAGTAGCTTCTGTCACATGATAAAAAGCCTAACTTTATATATTTCTTTCAAGTGCAGATTGTTTTTCTTAGGGATCCTAGCAGATGTTTTTAAAACATCTCCAGCATAAATCAGGGATGCCTGTAGCTCCAAGCGCTGTCGCAAGGTTCAGCCGCAACCTGGATTACCTGGACATTGGTACCTTTCTAATTCCACTGCCACCAGTAGCTGTTATTAGCAGGCTGACACAGCTGAACAGTGCTGTCAGTACTACCATTGGGCAAAGTATTGGATTGCTAATTTACAGAGAAATTAGAGGGGAAAAGATTACACCTTACAGTCTGGGATTTGGAGGCAGACCTGTAAGAGTAGCAAACACCCCTGTACAGATATCAAGGGATACAGATTGGCAGTATTTTAATCTCCAATTAATTAACACTGTCCACATCTACTACCTCTAGCACAAATAAAGTTGCTCAGCAACTTCAATCGTTTTGTTTCCACTCCCCACCATGGTTCTGTTTGAGAAAGTCCAAGTTTTTATGATGAAGACAGTTCAGTGCTGGCCTAATGCATAGCTCAACTTGCTTTGGGGACATCTTCCTTACAAACTGGGATCTGACTACATACGTGCTTCTGGCTGGCTGCACAGTCTTCCACTGACTCTCTGCAAACCTCCACTCTCTTTTATAGGGTATTTCCTCATTTAATGCCTGAGGCAGTGCAGCCTCCAGTAACCAGTAACTCCAGCACCGATTGCAGGACTAACACCCACATTCCCACTATTTAACCACAAAACAAAAAGAATTGAGTAACAGTTTCGTTCTTGACTACGAGAACAAAACCTTTATTTAACCAGTTTCCTTGCCTGCTTTTTTATCTTTAAGAAAAGACTCTAGTTATGGGTTAGAAGCTTATCTTATTTTCATACTTTCAGGGTTCTGAAGTTAAACAAGGACTAATTTATATGCAGATCAGCATTCATATCGATTTTTTTTTATTCTCTTGCTTATAACCAAGCAAGTGATAACTGTTACCAGCTCCTTGTCCCCTATTTCTTCATTTCAGCAACAATGTACTGGGCCTGATAAGTATTCAGCTACAGTGTTTCTGCTTTGAAAAACAAGGCTGCTCTCCCACCTCCTCTGTAAATGATTTGGGGAGGTTTACACCTCAGTCCGAACATCTGTGGCTACAATTCCACCCCGACACGCTCACACTCCGTGTTTACAGATGCAGGAACTCGGGTTTAAGCACAACACGGCCCCGCAGTGTATCTAAGTCTCTAGACTTTTATGCCCTACATACACTGTGGAATTTCCACTGTGCATACAAAATTATTCAGGACAGAAACATTGAAGGACCACCCTCCCCCTCCCTCTATGTGAATGCCAATGAGAAACATAGCAAGAGGTTTTCTTTTTCTTCCCGATCATAGTGAGGAAAGGAGATTTAAAAACAACGTGTATGGGGGAGGGGAAGGGAGAGTCACTGCAAAATGTTGAAGACCAGGGGTGCAAGTACATACTTGTATTAACATCTTCCACCCCTGGAGCTGCAGTAATTTGCATGACATTATCTACCTGGGATGTTGCTATGGTTATCACCATACATAAGTAATTACCAGGGCAAATTGCACATACAGCGCACGGATTCACACTGTCAGAAGCAAAGGATCTTTTTATACACTTGAAAATGTAAATGTTTGAAAAAAACACTAATCACAAAGATTTCTGATAAGAGAAAAACTTCAAGACTGCTTCTGAGTGATCTAAAATTCTTGTTAACTACACTTATACCTTAAGGGCCTACTCAGCCCATGCCCAAGTGAGCCAGACACTGCACAGGCTCAGTGGAAAAATGAGTAGAAACAGTAACTAGTGTTAGTAAACAGAAAGTTACCAGTAGGAATAGTAGAAAAATCCCTCTTCAAAGAGTTTACAGGGCACTTAGATGAGAAACGTACAAAGCAAGAGAAGTGGTGTATCACACTCTCCTGGTTTCAGCTGTGACAGTTATTTTTTCCCTTCCTAGTAGCTGGTGTAGTGGTGTGGTTTGGCTTTAGTCTGAGAACGGTGCTGATAACACACCGATGTTTTTAGTTGCTGCTCAGTACTGCTTGCTCTGATCAAGGACTTTTCAGTCTCTCATGCTCTGCCAGTGAGGAGTGGCACGGGAAGCCGGGAGGAAGCAGAGACACCAGGCGGAATCTGTCTGGACGTTTGCTACAATTACATTTCCAGTACAATACAGCAGCACTGTGTACAAACAGCTTCAGCTGCAGTCTATTGCTGTCAATGGAAATTTTCCAGCGACTTTGACGAAGGTGTTCTGTGCCCTAAGGAAAAGACAGGGTTTTAGAAAAATATTGCTGTTGCCATGATCTGAGTAAAGTATATTAAACTAACTGGAATGTAAAATATAAATCTGGAAAATACAACATGATTTAGTTTATATATAATTTAATTTGAAGTGACATAAATTAGTCTCATATCCATCCAAACTAATCATATGTTCTGTGTACAGAGGAATACTATAATTTAGTTACTCTGGATTTAGAAAGTATAGTAAAATTGAGGAGGAAAACAGTTATATTTTCCTCTTGTAGCTGCTCTGAAAAACAAATTCTTTTGCTTACTTAGAAGTCATATGCTTCTCACAGACATTTATCTTTACCATGTATCTTTAGCGATAACAGAATTACCAAAGATCACCATTCTCCCTGAGCTGCACAATATATTTTGTCAGTGCTGAAACAGGCTCTAGTCCTAGACCTAGACTTCCACAGTTCTCCTTGGGAAACCAGGCAGTCTGCCACGCTAGGAATTATGGTACCTCCCTACCCTCTCCACGAAGTTAAGCTTGTAACATAAGTTAAGCTCACTTGTGTTTCAGCATCCAGCCCCAGAAAACCATCATAACCTGATAACAAAGTGCCATTATGAAATCCTGAACCACTGACTTAAATCTCTCTCATTCCTCCAGGTTGCCTCAGGGGACTATCAATCACAGCTACATAAGACCCTGGAACGTACATGATTCGCTGATGAGAAACCCAGTAAGTATATTAGTGCTTTACGTATTTACACAGGGATCTCTGTGTAAATGGAGCCAAGCTCCATGGGGTACTGCATGTAAGCAGGAAACAAAATGGATTTTGCAAAGGACAGAAGAAAAGACCAAAAATATCAACACCAGGATATGTGTGTGCATGATGGTTAGGTATACTGTACAGATCTAGACAAGGCAGAAGATTTCAAGCAGTTTTGCAGGCTGACTTCTTAACCAAGGATGCATTGGCACTCCAAGAACTACTAGGTGCTATATCACTCTTACTTTACCCATATCCTTCCAAACAAAGCTATGACTCAGTCTTTAGGGCTGAATCTCATTCTAGTTTTAATATGGACTTCAAATGTAAGTAAGAGTACATAAAGGTCCTACCTTAGAAAGCTACATTATGACGTTATCAAGTATTTTGACTATCTGAGCAGATGGGACTCAAAAAATAGGTAGAAATGATAATGTTTGAGAAGAGCTTTGCTACTGAAAGCATGAGAAGAAGAGGTATTAGGTGGCAGGCAGTCAGAAAACATGGCATCCCTTAGAGATCATTTATCTGGCCACAAGAAAGGCACAATTGATGATGTCCAGAAATATGGACTAAAGATGCAAGATATAAATTTACCCTCAGTAGAATAAATGCAAACTGAGGACAAAGTAGGATATGAAATAAGTCAGAGGGTTACTTCATCAGGGATGTAGTGATAGGACAAAGGGGAATGGGTTCAAACTAAAACAGAAGAAGTTCAGGTTAGATATAAGGAAGAAGAAATTCTTTACTGTGAGGGGCTGAGGCACTAGCACAGGTTGCCCAAAGAAGTGGTAAATGTTCCATCCCTGGTGGTGTTCAAGGCCAGGTTGGACAGAGCCTTGGGTGACATGGTTTAGTGTGTGATGTCCCTGCCCATGGCACGGGGGTTGAAACTAGATGCTTTTAAGGTCCTTTTCAACGCAAACCATTTGATGATTCTATGATCTCAGGCTTATTCAGGTAACTGGACCAACATGATGACAGGCATGTTGTAGCTTTAAGTATATTTCATACAAAATAGTTTGTTGACTGTAAATCTATCAGTAAAGTAAAGGCAAAGTAAATATGTGAAGAGCAAAATGCAAGATGGAAAAAGTGAGACAAATATTGTTAGATTCAGGGGAAAAATGCTATAAACAGTAAGCAAAGCTCTTTGATTTGCACTGTTTTCCAGCCCATAAACCCCTAATATCTGCCAGCGTTTCATTAAAAGCTTATAAACTACCCAGCATGCCTGCTGCTGCTTAAATGTATTGCTAAAAAACATTGTTGATGTTGCAGACCTGGTATTTTGCAATGTTTCAAAGAAACCTTGTGTGTATAAAACTCAGGCACATTATTGGAAGAAGTGTGGATTACAAAAATAGCACCTTAAACTCTAAACCTAATTCATATTAATTGTTCAGTAGCGGCAGGTTTCTCTCAGTAAAGATGTTCATAATGATACTGCTAAAATAGAAAATACCAATATTTCAGAGAAAATTAGCCAGTGTTTTAAGAAACGAGTGTTGTGAACAAAGGATTTAAGAGAAATTTTCTACCATTTTGTGAATTGAGTAAAAGGAGTAAAAGGCATGACTCTCCACAGAGGATTGAGAGTTCAAGGTGTTTGCTGAAGCCACAATAGCCCAAAGGCAAAAATCTGTAAACATTAAACTGAGTGATAAAAAATCGGGCAACACTAAGGCCCACCAGATCAACAAGGGTTTTGGCTGAACACAGTCTATTCTCAGCATCAAAATCTGAGACTTCAGGCTTCCAAGGACAAGTAATTGCAGTATCTTTCCTTTCCCACAAAAAGTTATAGTGAATCAATCAGACTTTTATTGTTATTACCAGTTGTCCCAAACCAAGTCTGGGGGGATCAGAACATTCAGATTCCCACCTTTCATAAGATCACCACATTTCAGGGCTCACTCACACTTGAACCCAAACACAGGGTGGTTCCAATGGCCAGAATCCACATCTATGAGGCAAACTCCCCCCGTGTCTGGAGGCTTTCAAGTGAATGACCATGTACACACTTCTCTTGTTCTGCATTTCCATCACTGCAGCTTTTCTCACAGATACAAATCCAAATTGTTCTGACAACAGAACATAAAGATTCATTTCGCACACCACACAAATAACTTTGTATTCCTCTGTTACTAAGATCAAACATCAACCTAATGATTGATTACAACACTGATTACAACACAACAGACAGTAAAATATACCTGTTACCCATGCAAACGGCTTATCTCTTAACTAGCAGCACACTCCAGCACCAGGTGGATAAGGTGGGTGAAAATTCAGCACCTTGGCACAGCGTTGCCTCTAGAATAACATTAGAAACTGCCCAACATAAAGGTAAGGACCAGTGACAGGAATGTTAGAAGACCAAGTGACAGGAAAGAGCCATAACTGAATCATATGAGATTCCTGAACATGTTAATGAAAACTTTGTTTTACAGGTATATGCCCAATAAAAAAATAATAAAATAAAAGTAAAAATGCATAGCCTCTCACTAGCTTTGTAAACTGACACACAGTTGGTATTATCAGCATCTGCTTTCACGCCACACACAATACTAGGTGCAAACATCAGTTACCTCTGTCTAGAGATAATTTGCTCAAGCTGAAGAAAATAAATTATGATTTAAGGAAAAAGCAAGATCTTTTTCTCTGCTAAGTGGTTTGGGCTTTCTTTTTCCTGCAATCCTCAGGATCTTGAGTTCACTTCCCTTAGGGTGGTAGTGACCCTGTTACGACAAATACCCTCTATGAGAGAGCTGCCCACCCTCTTCATTTTTTTCTACGTTTTGGGTGTCAGCTTGCTTTAACACTCAAGACAGCCACAAGGGTGTTGGTTTGGGGGGTTGGTTTGGTTTTTCGGTTTTGTTTTTGACTTGTAGCCTTGTTGTTACTTGCCTTAAAAACAAAAATAAACCATACTTTTGTCCTTTCCTAACCGATTTCAGATGAGAGCAGAAGCCATCAGCCTGGCAGACCGCTGCAACTAGATGATCTTTAAGGTCCCTTCCAACTCAAACCGTTCTCTGATGCTCCGGACGAACAAACAAACTACACCGAATAGCAGAGGCACAGGAATGACCGGATGGTTGCGGCGACAAGGTTTTTAGCAGTGTAAGCTCAGAACGTTACGATAAGGAACGAGCAGAACGGGACTCCAAGCTCCCCACCTCGTTCTGCCGAAGGGGCTCTCCAGGCTTCCCAGGCGGGCTGGGAACTCCC
>NW_009934038.1:17163-55199 GCF_000696875.1 Nestor notabilis | reverse complement strand
TGTCTTTCTCTCTACCGACTGCAGCAAGTGGGGCCTCCGTTGTTTCCCAAGAACACTTAAGAATTAAATGACTCGTTCCACTTCCAATGTGCTCCATTACCTGTAATCAGCTGGTGACATCTGTACCTGTGTGGCTGGGGCAGAGCTCCTCTGGTGTGATGAGAACTATGCCATGAGGAGGGGTGAGACTTGGCCATAGCCATGACAGAGCCCCACAGGGTTTCGTTCACCACTCTCCATGGTCCACTGAGCAGCAGCTTCTTGAAGAGGTCTCGGAAGGATGATGCGGAGCAGCCCCAGGATGCGGAGCCAGCTGCCACTGCCGTTCGGATCACACTCACCCTCTTTGAGCCGGATCACAAACGTTGTCCTGAGTTTTTCTACCCAGATCTTCTGAAGAGTTGTCGAGGGAAAGTAAAAGGTGGTTCTTCGGGAGACAAGGTGAGCGTCCTTGTGGCCTGTGGAGACCTGTGTTGTAGCTGAAGGTCGTAGAACCATGGAATGGTTTGGTTTGGAAAGGACCTTAAGATCATCCAGTTCCAACCACTGCCATGGGCAGGGACACCTTCCACTAGAGCAGGTTGCTCCAAGCCCCTGTGTCCAACCTGGCCTTGAACACTGCCAGGGATGAGGCAGCCACAGCTTCCTGGCAACTGTGCAGTGCCTCAGCACCCTCACAGGGAAGAAATTCTTCCGTATATGTAACCTAAACTTCCCCTGTTTAAGTTTAAATCCCTTGTCCTATTGCTATAAGATTTGAAAGGCTTGTTCAGCAATGCTGTTGGAGTGTTCATTGAAGCTGGGAGGTGCTGGAGGTGGAAGGGTGGAGGGCCAGGCATCCTGCAGGCAGAAGAACTTGTATGCATGCAAGGGCTCTGTGTCAGGCAATACCATCTCACTCCTTTGCTTTGGCTGGAATTTCATTTCCCAGAGGGGGTGTTTTTTTCGCAGAGTGTGGGACATAATGCTCCTTTTGTTTGGAATTGCGTTAAAGTGATTTTTGGTACTTGCTAGCTGCCATGAGAAAAAGGAGAGATGCTTCCCTGGTATATGATTATGCCTTTCTAGGACCCTACTGTACTGCACGTGCAGGGGTTTTCTCTGAAGAGAAAGTTGTTTGGATTCTGCTTGGGTTTGCAAGTTCTCTTCTGAACTGTTTAGCAGTCAGTTCATGGTCCATGCTGCTTATTTTTGTGTTTTCTTTTGAGAGCTGGGAGAAGCAGAGACGGGTACAGAACAGGCTGAGAGAGCACCCACAGCATTGAGACACTCCCAGAGTCAGAGACTGTGTGGGCTGAAAGGGACCTTTAAAGCTCATCCAGTTCCAGCCCCCGCTGAAGTGATCAGGGACACCTTCCACTAGAGCAGGTTGCTCCAAGCCCGTGTGTCCAACCTGGCCTTGAACACTGCCAGGGATGAGGCAGCCACAGCTTCCTGGCAACTGTGCAGTGCCTCAGCACTGTGCCAGCGCCTCAGCACCCTCACAGGGAAGAGCTTCTGCCTAAGAGCTCATCTCAATCTCCCCTCTGTCAGGTTAAAGCCATTTTGCCCCTTGTCCTGTCCCTACAGGCCCTTGTCCAAAGCCCCTCTCCAGGTTTCCTGTAGCCCCTTTAGGCACTGGGAGCTGCTCTAAGGTCTCCCCTTAAGGAGCCCTCTCTTCTCGAGGCTGAACCAGCTGCTCCAGCCCTCACAGCTTCTCCGTGGCCTCCTCTGGACTGGCGCCAACAGCTCCACATCCCTGTTGTGCTGTTGCCCCAGAGCTGGATCAGGACTGCAGGGGGGCTCTCCCCAGAGTGCAGCAGAGGGGGACAATCCCCTCCCTGAACTGCTGCTCACGCTCTGGGGATGCAGCCCAGCACACGGAGGGTTCTGGGCTCAAGTGCTCACTGAAGCCGGGTCATGGGGAGCTGCTCATCGACCAACACCCCCAAGTCCTTCTCCTCAGGGCTGCTCCATCCAGTCTGCCCAGCCTGTGTTTGTGCTTGGGATGGCCCTGATCCAAGTGCAGGACCTTGCACTTGGCCTGGTAGAACTCCATGAGGTTCACATGGTCCCACCTCTCCAGCCTGTCCAGGTCCCTCTGGATCCCATCCCATCCCTTCCCTCCAGTGTGTCAGCTGCGGCACACAGCTCTTGCTGAGGGTGCACTTGTTCCCAGTGTCTGTGGTTAGTGAATATACTAAAGAATACTAAATACTGTACTGAAGGTTGATGTGTCTGGGCTTCACCTGGTTGCTCTGATTGCGATGGATTTACTGCATGGGGTTGTGGCAGCAGCGTGACGGGTTGATTGTGATGCTTTTGTCTCTTTTCTTTCTCCAGAAGAAAGACCTGGCTGATCCCTTTAATGACGATGAAAAGGAAAGGCATAAAGTAGAGGTTCTGGCAAGGAAGTTTGAAGAAAAATATGTACGTTTTTGTTCTTTATCTTCTGTTATCCCTTAGAATGGGCAGTGCTGTTTGGCTTTCAGCCTGTAGTATTTATTCCGTGGCCACTGGCTCCCACCTTCCTATTCTCTGGCAGTCCTGTTTCTTGCCTCGAAGCTGCTGGTTTTTTATTCCTTTTGTGTCTCAGGCCTGTGGTCCCCAAAAATAGTTCCACTACGTTCTTCAAGATGAGTCTGATGAAATTGAACAACCTTCTCACTTGTAGTGGCAAATAACTTACTGTGATTTATAAAATTTAATCTTCTTAGGCAAAAAAGAATTTCTAGGCCTGGTGGCTGTGGCATGATGCACTCTGTCAAGTCTCTAAGTTCAGTATGTGGTGAGTCTCCTGCCCTCAGGACAGCAGTGGCGGCATAGCCTGAGAGAAGCAGATCTGTCTTGCCTGTTTCCTCCCTGTTCCTCCCCTCTCTTTACTTCTGTAGGTGGCAATAAAACTAAGTTCTGCTTTACAGCTGGCACTTTGGATAGTGAGTTGTATTGTCTTGTGATACAAATCAGACATGGGTCACTCTCACATGCTTGATGTGTGTTGTTTGATGTCTGTAGTACCATGTTTGTATGGACTTTGTAGCAGTCTGGAAGAACATTCCATCCCTGCGCTGGCAGAAGTGTGGAAGGGGTACAGATCCAGTTCGACATTAAATCTGTTGACACATCAGCCTGTTGGGCAGCCCAGTATTTTGTTTCATCTGGCTGCATTGGTTTGGTTCTATGTGGCAAGGCCTAAACCTGAATTTACCATATCCTGAGGCTACAGCATGGTGGGAGTTTCTGCTGGTCTGGTTCTGCTGCTGATTGGAGCACAAAAGATCCTGTTCCCTTTCCTGTGCTGGAGCCAGTGTCAGTGTCCTGTGCCGGGGCTCTCCTGTGGGAATTGGGAAAGAGGCTGAACACTTTGGATCTGTTCTTGTTTAGGGTGGCAAGAGACGCAGGAAGGACCGGATTCAGGACTTGATTGACATGGGGTATGGATATGATGAGTCTGACTCCTTCATCGATAACTCCGAAGCGGTGAGGCTGGGGGCATCGGGAGGGTGGTTAAAGGTGCTGCTGGGGCTGAGCTGTCACCTGGCAGGAGCCAGAGCAGGGTGTGAGCCAGGAGCGTGCCAGGGCTGGGAACAGGAGATCCCAGGGGAATGGGAGATCCTGCGGGAATGGGAGATGCTGGGGGAAGCTCCCAGCAGGAGAACGCTGGTTACCAGGCATGTGCACAGCCCGTCTGTTCTTGGGGAGCACAAATCCTGCAGTTTGTTCTGTAGCTGAGCTGCTTACAGTGCTAATGGATTGTTCTGGTTTATTTCCAGTACGATGAGCTTGTTCCAGCTTCACTTACTACAAAATATGGAGGCTTTTACATCAACTCAGGAACGCTGCAGTTTCGCCAAGCATCTGAATCTGAAGATGACTATGTTAAAGAGAAGAAGAAGAAGTGTCCCAAGGTCAGCAAGGCACCTTTCTCGGTCGTTTCCTCTGTCAATGCTCAGAGGGTTTCATAGAATCACAGATTGGTTTGGGTTGAAGGAACCATAAAGCTCATTCAGTTCCAACCCCCTGCCATGGGCAGGGACACCTTCCACTCGACCAGGTTGCTCCAAGCCTGTCCAACCTGGCCTTGAATTTTTGCTGTATGTCCTGTGTGAATGGTGTGTGGACCTTCAAAGTAGGACAAGGCTTGTGAATTGGTGTGACAGAATAGGGATGAGCACTTGAAATCCCTTTTGTCCCTGTATTTGACAGTAAAGTGAAGGATGCCTGGTATACATTAGACTCTGGTGGTGGTGTCTGGTTCTGAGAGTAGAAATGATAGCAGGCCCCTGTCATAGTGACCGTGTGTGGGGTTTGGGTTCATGTATCCAGTGGGGAAGGAGCTGGTCTCCAATGCGTGGGCTCTGAGGGTGCCGAGAGCATTGTAGGAGATGCTTTGATTGTAACTTGGTTTTAACCATCTCTAGAAGCGGAAGTTGAAAGATGGAGGTGAAAAAATGAAGAAGAAGAAGAAAGATGATTCTTACGACAAGGAAAAGAAATCCAAGAAGTCCAAGTTTCCCAAAGCTGGGTAAGGAGAGGAGGGAGTGCTTGCTGCTGGACACCCTGCTTCAGGGTCACAGTGCCATTTGTCACACTGCAGCGGTACCTGTTGCAGTGCGGGTGGCCCGAGTGTGAGCAGTGGAACCAACAGCCCCTAACACCCCATTGTTCCAGAGTGGGTGACAAGAGGCAGGGGGATGAGGGAGGGGTGGTGGCCCGAGTGTGAGCATGGAAACCCCCAGCCCCTAACACCCCATTGTTCCAGAGTGGGTGACAAGAGGCAGGTGGATGAGGGAGGGAGCAGAGCTCCACAGCAATGGTGTGTGAGCACAAGGGGCACCACTGGAGCAGTGGTGACGTGTCCTGGAGCTCTGCTGAGGCACTGATGGTTGGCACAGGGATTGGAAAGCCTGAGGAGAAGGATAATGATTATAGGGACAAAACTGGGAGAGGAAAGGCAGGCAGGAAGGGCAGGAACTCAGAGCTGTATGAGAGTCAGGCTAGTGGGGAGGAAGAGGTTAGGCGGCTTTGGGTGAGCGTAGCAGAAAAGCAAGCTGTGTGTTGCTGCTCTTGCTGGCAATTGTTTGTACTCCTGCCCAAAGTATTTCTTGGGTGAGTGATTGTTTCTGTATTGTTTCTCTCCTGGCTATAAACCTGAGTGGTTATTTATCTTGAGTTCTTTGGTTCTGTTGCTTTTCTCTGCATGGCCTCTCTGATTCAATGTCTGTATATGTTGCTTTTGTCTCTTTTCCTACATTTTCCTCCTATCTTTTTCCTTCTTTTTTTATTGTTCTTTTGGATTTTCTTTTTTCCTGCATGTGTATGCTTTCTGGCAACACCAAACCACATCTGACATGGTACTGTCAGTGTATGATTCCTTCATAGTGAGCAGGGAAAAGGAATTTGCTCTCCTGATTTTAACAGGCAAAATGTATCAAGCTGTTATTATAAGAACTCACTCTTGCCTTAGTTCCTCTGCACTAGTTGTGCATTTCCCAATCTTCCATTCTGGAATAATGCATGTAGGTAAATAAGAGCATTGCTTGGTTGTGATGGTTCTAGCTCCATCACCTCTCTGCAGGGAGGAAGAACAGCCTTCTCTGAGCTGAACAAGCAGAGGGACCTTAAGAGCACCTTAAGAGGCAGTAGAATGCTTTTCCTGGTTGTTGCATTAAGAGACAAAACAATTTGGCAGAAAATAAACCCCCTTGCGTTCCAGCTGGTCCTCAGATGTTAGAAGGGCTGGGGACAGCTAGGCTTAGATTCTGAGTGATGCCTAATTTGCTACTATCAGTCTGGTCACATTCGATATATTGAACAATCATGATTCCGGATGCACTAATAGTGCACTGCACCTTCAGCCTCATCGTGCTCAGGAACGCGGCCACACTTAAAGGATTTGGTCGCGTTCAGTGAGAAAACTATTGCAATCGGCTACTTCAGCAGTGCTGTTTATTGAAGCTACAGATGCAGGTTCTTAACGGATTGCTGGTGATAAATACACTGTCTGCAAAAAGCACATGCAAATAATAGGGTTGTGAATTGTACAGAGGTGTGACAAAGTTATGAATAACACATGGCCTGGCTTCAAAATACAAAAGTAGAAAGCGGCTTTATATAGAGAGTCCTAATTTTCCCAGGAAAGCACTTGATACAGTGCAAGTCTTACCCAAAGGCGTCCCTATGGGGGGGGGGGGAAGAAAGGTCCAGCCCGTCAACCGATCGCAGGAGTCAAGGGTAATCTGCTGATGGAATCTTCCTTGACTTGTCCACGATGATGTCTTCCCTGATATTCCCCCTTCCTTGGGCCATTTTTATACTATTTTTCACCTTCAAGGTGGAGCTTGAGTGACTCTAGTAATACATACCTTTATTATTATTGGTGTAAAATTCTCTCGCTTTGCTTTTAAAGCTATATACCAAAAAGAATTCAAAGAGCATGCTCAAGGAGGGGTGGTCTCACCTTGGAGGCGGGTAGCATTGGAGATGGAGGTGTGTTTTTTGTATTAAAATGAAGCAAAGTTCGCACAAAGGACAACATTTTGTCAAAAGATGACAGACTGTTGGCTCAGGGTAGCAAGTGTGCAGCTTACCCGTCCTTATCAGTTTTTAGTACCACCTAGTTCCCATCTCTGCTTGTGTTATGACAGAGCTTGGCTGCAGGATCTCCACTCAGCCTGTCCACTGTGAAGCAGTGTTGCCACGGGAACCGCTGTGGGGTGGATTCCTTGCATACCAGCTGCAGTCGCACCTTACCCTGAAAGGCCGTTTAATTTATACCTTTCCATTACGTGTGAACAATGCTACATTTTCAAATACAAGTTTGATTTCTAAATCGTGCTCAGTAACGATTCCGCACTGGTCAAGGGGCTGAGCCTTCCCGAGGGATTGGTTCCTGTGGCTAAAACGAGCTGGGATGAAGGTCTCCTCCTTTCTGCCCCTTCATCTTGTATTCAGTTCCCTTTCCTCCTCTCTACTCTGTTTACAGCTTCACGGCATTAAATGCCAGTAAGGAGAAGAAGAAAAAGAAATACTCTGGAGCTCTTAGTGTCAAGGAGATGCTGAAGAGGTTTCAGAAGGAGAAGGATGCTCAGAAGAAAAAAGATGAAGAGCAGAAAGTGGCGACTCCTTCACCAGCAGAACCCCCAGCCCCAAGGGAGGCAGAGGCGATGGCTGACCCTTTGCTCTCACTCTTTGGCCATGCCAGTGACAATGACCTGCTTCAGGCAGCGACTGCCATGGATTCCTTAACTGACCTCGACCTGGAACGGCTCCTCAGCGAGTCCCCGGAAGGGAGCCCCTTTCCTGATGTGGAGGACGGGAGCGATCCTGCAGGGACGGGCTTGGAGCAGGATTTCAAGCAACCGCCCTCACTCCCAGACGGCCTCCCAGCCCCCTTGGAGAAACGCATCAAAGAACTGGCTCAGGTAGGGCAGGTCACTGTGGGGGCACTGGGATTGAGGGGTTACTGGAGGGGGACAGCTCAGCTGAGTTTGGGTGGCTTCCTCCGGCGTGGAATGGGGAGCATTCTCCAGCGGGGGTGTTCTGCAGTGCTGTGTGGGATCACACCTTTGTGTCTCCCAGGTTTCTCTTCTGGCCAAGCTGCTTTCTTAAACACCCACGTCAGGGAGTGTCAGATTCCTTGGCCTTGTTACCTGCTGAATGTAACACTCAATATCCCACCTGGCAGCATGGCGTTTTTACCTCTCCTGGCAAAGTATGGACCTGATGCCAGAGGTAATTTCCAAAGTCAATTGAAAATGAATTGACTTAAAATGCAAACTGAGGCTGAAGGACAAATTCCAGTGTAATGGTTTTAATGTGCTGTTGACAGTCTGGATGTTGTGTATGAAGTGGTGTGGGGTGTTCTCTGTGTGAAATGAGTGGGTGCAGCTGGAAAACATTACCTGTTCTGCAGTGTGAGAAGGCATGAGAAGCCCTGTAGATGGGGCTTGAGGATTTGTTAGAAGCATTTCCCATGTCATATGCAGGCAGATGCCTTCCTGAAACACAAGCTTCATAGCTGCATCACTGGCATTTTGGGTTCTTTACCCATCTTTAACATCTCAGTGTTGGGGTATTGTTTAGGGAGTGGAATATATTAATTTCTAGAAGGGTGCCACGTAGCTTCTCTTGCAGCTGGACTCCCGTGGTGCTCTCAGGCCTGTGTGGTGGTTTGTGTTCTGCCTCCCAGGGCACATGGATTTACAGCACCTGCTTCTTGAGCAGCTCTTACTTAATAACTCCTGTTACTAAAGATAAGCTGTTAGAGATCTGTGTTCTGCTGAGAAATAAGAAGTGTGTATAGTGGTGAGCTATGGAAGAGAAGGAGGAATTGAAGGAAGTATTGCCACAGCTTATAAAAGCAATGGTCTCTTCCTGGGTTTGTTTGCTGTTCAGCCTGTTAACAGAAAGCCCTGAAACAGCTGTTCCTGAACTACAGCTGAGTTGAAGGAGAATGTTATGGAGCCTCTCATGATATAAAGTAAATTATGTTGTTGCAAGATAGGCAAATAGCACACTACCCACAGATTTTCCTGCTGCCGTGCCTCTTGTTCGTGAACTGTGTATGTTAAGAAAAGAAACTATCGTGGAGAAATAAAGATTTAACAAACTGAAGCCACTGGTCAGTTAGGAATCTGAGCGGTAAGCTTTGTTGCAGGTGGGAAAGAAGAGGTGCCAGTCCTCTGTCTGAGGGAAAGGTCTCTTCATCCCAGCATGTGGGAGCATCTCCTGAGTTAAATGGAGCCTCCAGGCATTTCCTCTTCTACTTGGATTGATTTGACTTTAACCTTGTTGAGGATTCTCTTTAGCATTGAGCCTTCTCCTTTGATATCACAGCTATGTGTGACTGGCTGCTGACAGAGAGGAATGTGCCCCTTCTGGGCATAAATCAATCACTTCCTAGCCCAACCTTGGAGTCTTAAATCAGGGATTTAAGAATCAGGCCCTGCCCTTCTCTCCCAGTCTCCTTTCCCATGCAAGGAATCACTAACTTGATGTGGTGCCTTGTGGTCAATCACAGTTTTGTTTACAGCCCCACTCAGAAGAGTCTGAAAACTCTTGACATTTTTCTGCTATCTCATTCAGATCTTGGAATTATTCCCCCCTGGACGTGTTTTTCATGGGTGTGATGTTTGGACAGCACTGTGTGTGCTGCAGTCATAGCTCGGGAAGCTTCCTGAACACGATTTATTCATTATTTTATTTAGTTTCCATGGTGGTTTTGGGTATAACACATTCCCTAGGACTGCTGTTCTTTCTGTTGGTTTCTTGGCTTAGTGTCCAGATTGGGTTAGAAAGCCTGGGGATAAGTATCCCTGACTCTCATTCAACATGACTAGGATGGTCTTTCCTGTTCACGGGGAAGCTCTATAGTCACATTACTCAATCTAACAGCTCTAATGTGAAGTTATAACCGTGACCTCTAACTGCCCCTTCTCCCCATGAGAAGCATGCCAAAGATGCCAGTTGCCCCCAAGCTGTCTCCTTTGCCCCGTTCAATGGAGAAATCTTTATTCCAGTGTAGTGACTTGAGTGCGTCTGGACAGTTGAATCCAGAGTGGGAGGTCTGTGGGCAGGATGTGGTTTTACCAGTTCAGATGGCAGGGTTGGACTTGAACTGAGGAGGCAAAAAGGAAGGGACACAACCTCTCTTCTGCCTGTCCATGGTGGCAGCTTTTAGCTCATCTACAGCAGGTAGCTGGGGAGTTTGGTCAATAAAACTGTGCTCTGAAGTGGTTTAAAAACCACTAGATTATCATAGAACATGAGGTTGGAAGGGATTTCAAGGATCATCTGGCCCAACATTTCTAGGCAAAGCATGACCTAGACTGGGTGTCCCAGCACCCTGTCCAGCTGAATCTTAAAGGTGTCCAGTGTTGGGTAGTCACCATTTCCCTGGGGAATTTATTCCAGTGGCTGGTTGTTCTCACTGGGAAAAATTTCCCTTCTGTGTCCAGTCAGAATTTCCCCTGAAGTAACTTGTGCCCATCACCCCTCCTCTTTTTATGTGACTCCTTGTAGAAAGGGGGTCTCTGTCTTCTTTGTAGACACCCTTTAAATAGTGGAACATGGTGATAAGCTCTCCCCTGAGCCTTCTTTTCTCAGTGCTGAACAAGTCCAGCTCTCTCAGCCTTTCCACACATGCTTCCTTGGATCATCTTTGTGACCCTCCTCTGGATCCTCTCCAGCCTGTCCGTATTTTTTTTGTATATAGCAGGGGCCAAGACTGAGCACAGTATTCCAGGTGTGGCCTGACAAGCGCTGAGCAGAGTGGAATAATATCTTTATCTCTGCTGGTGATGCCCTTGCTGCTTGCTTGTGCATGTCTGTATCTGGGAACTGATGGTGCCTTGTGTTATTTCCTAATGTCCAGGCTGCCAGAGCTGCCGAGGGAGAAGGCAGACAGAGATTCTTCACTCAGGACATCAACAACATCATACTGGAGTAAGTGCTGCCCGGAGAGAAGAATGGGAAAGGAGGATATTAGGCAGAGCATTTTTGGTAAATTCAGGAGCAGGTTTAGCAGGAGTTGTGGGGTTCCTCCACACAGAACATGCCTAGAATAACATGAAAGTCTCCTGAAAGTGACTTTCAGGTGAAGCATGATGTATGTCTTAGGCAGGAGAATGTTGGAGGGACTATATCCAGGCCTTCTGGTCTCAAGATGATGCTTGATATCCATATACTTAAATTTGGTCATTTGACCTGTGACTGTAGCTTGATACAAGAACAGTAAATCTCTCCCTGTCAGAAATGTTCTTTGCTGTTGTAGTTATATGCAATATATTCATATGTAAGTTAATATGTATACATATATAAAATATATATTTTTATAACTGGGATACAGCTGCTCTGTTCAACTGGCTTTCTGTGCAAACTGGAGGAGCTCCATCACTGCTCTGTGTTCTTGAGTCCCTCAGTTACAGGATGCCAGTGTTGCTTCATGCAGTTGTTGATAATGGTTTCATTCTTCTACAAGTGCCCAGAGAAGGCTGCTGAATGCACACAGCTTTGAGATCGTCACAGGGTAATAATACTTACACAGAGACTTTAATTACATTAAGGTTTATCAAGGCACTTGGAGGGAATTGATGGAGGGAAATTTAGGAGTCTGTTTTCCTCATGTTTCTAGTGATGATTGCAACCCTTCAGCATTCCAGTGCTGACTGCACAAATAATCATCAGTTGTCAAACTGAAAACTTTAAGCACATTCAGAAGAGATTTATATTTGTATGACTGCTGTAGAATCAGTTACAGATTTTTACACTTGATGACGCTGAGAGGTGGCTTACAGAGCTGCTGTCCTAAGATACGTAACTGTGTAGATGGGTTTAGCACACAGTGACACCTCTAATCTTCTCTCTGGAAAGTAAGTTCAAGCCCGAAGGATAAAGTTTGGTTCTATATTCTCCTGAGTTAGATTGCTGTAGGTTCTGACATCAGCAGTGTGTACCTCTCATTTCATTGCCTGATGCTTCTGCACTTGAGTTGCCAGGAAGAGCTGCAGAATATGTGAGGCTGCTGACATCTTTTTGTTCCTTTTCAAGATCTTCTGAAACCAGATTAAAAGCCTTGGGACAAGGCTTTAAGTCTGTCATTTGAAAACCTGAAGAACCATCGTGCATGTGGCTTGTACTTTGTCCTTCTCTCCCTGCCTCCAGCTCTTCAGGTTGCATCAGGGCTGCATTTATGATGTGCAGAGAACCCCTGCCAGGTCCATGCTTAATGTTGTGTTTGTCTTGTTCCTCAGCATCGAGCTGCAGACCCGGGAGCTGAACAGCCAGATCCGGTCGGGGGTTTATGCCCACCTGGCTGCTTTCTTCCCCTGCAGCAAGGACACTCTGGTCAAGCGCGCCCGTAAGCTTTATCTCTATGAGCAGGTGAGTGGCTTTGGCAGCGCAGCCCCATCTTGTGTGCAAGTTACCCCTAATCTCTGGAGCACAGCTGTTGTCTGCCTTCTGTGGTGGGATGGTGCCCTCTAGCCAGCACGGTTCAGGCCCTGCATCTGGTGATGTGGATTTGGGACTGGGCAGGTTTTGACCTGCCAGGTTTTGGTGTCCTGGCTGGAAAATGTCATGCGGAACATCAGTCTGTTTGGTGATTGCTCTAGGGTGGTCGGTTGAAGGAACCTCTACAGAAGCTAAAGGAAGCCATTGGAAGGGCCATGCCAGAGCAGATGGCCAAGTACCAGGAGGAATGCCAAGCCCATACTCAGGCCAAGTTTGCCAAGTAAGCCCCTCATTTGCTTGTTGTCCATCTGCAGCTCTGCTCAGCAGGCTCCATGTCACCTGGAGGCTGCTCTCATGAAACTTGCAACCTATTTTTATTCTGTAGTCAAAAATTGCTGATGAGCATTAGTTGGCCTCATCAAGCTGTGTGTGATCTTTGTGCTACCCGTGGCAATGCCAACTGCAGCAGCAATGATGCGACCAGAATTTGGCTGGTGTTTCACTTCTGAGGGGTGTGCCTTTAGGAACATGGCAGTCTGAGAAGAGGAAGGCTGGGTTAGTCCCATGGTCTCTATTTCACAATAGTGGGAGATTTCTTAACCTTGAGCACTTGGCTTTGCTTGCAACCAAAGCAAGAGATTTGGGCCCTCTTTCCATGTGTGTGTTACCATTGACTACTGAGACCGCTGAACAGTGTTGTTCAGAGATACTTAACCCTTTCCTTGAACCTCCAGGACAATGACTTCCACATTGTCTCCATTTTAGAATGCTGGAAGAGGAAAAGGACAAAGAGCAGCGAGACCGAGTTTGTTCTGAGGATGAAGAGGATGAAGAAAAGGGAGGGAAGCGTGCTGTGGGACCACGAAAGAAGTTTCAGTGGAATGATGAAATCAGGTTTGCATAATTTAGATACTAAATGAACCTGTGACTTGTCTTACTCTGTGCAGTTGGAAGTGGAGTGTGTTGGTATCTGCATCTTGTTTTCAGAGCAGTGCTGATCATCTGTAGTAAGTCAGCTTGGAGGTTTGTGGCAGACTGTGCTCTTTATGGAAGCCAATGATTAAATCTCACCCTTATATATGTTGAAAATTCAGCTGATTTCAGGCACAGGCCATCTCTGATTGAAGTGCAAAGAACCCCCTGTGCAGAGGCCGAAAGAGAGGGATAGATCTTTGGGAAAAGAAGGAACTTTGCTGAATTGCTGAAATCCTACAGACTAGACTCTGACCAAGACCTGATTCCAGCTGTGAAAGCAGTTACAGCTCCTCGGGATTGCTGCCCCTGGTGCCCAGGCCTCTGACAAGAGAGTGCTGGGAGAAGGGAAGAGCGACAAAGGATAATGAGACTCAATTCTGCTGTCCTTTTCGTCTGCTTCTGTAACAAATTGGGATGCTGCTCTGTAGATGGCTGAGTCATTTGGAACAAAGCAAGCTTTGCTTCGTGCCTTCTCATTGCCTCTCAGTACAGAGGTCAGCAGAGAGATTCAGTTCTGTGGTTGTTAGTGCCACAGTTACAGGTGTCACTGGTTGTGTCACTGGTTTAGTACCTCTGCTGGTTCAGGACATTAAAATGGGAAAGGGTAGTATGGTTCTTCTGGCCTGGCACATGGATGTGTGTGCACACATGGAGCAGGGAATGCGCCTTTCCCTTCCTCCTTTCTTGTGGAGGCAGCACAGGGTTGGTTTAACTGAAGCAAGGTGTCATGCAGACCCAGGCATGCCTTGGTGTGGTTGTCCAGCCCTGGATAAGCAGAATGACATCCAACTGGGGCACTTAATCCATGTAACTGTATTTGAAATCTTCCTGTTCTTCAGGGAGCTGCTTTGCCACTTGGTGAAGATTAAGTTGGATGGTTATGACCCTGACAAGAATAAGGCTCAGTCTCTAGAGGATTATGTGAAGACCTTCCTAGATGGAGAGGTGAAGCCCCTTTGGCCAAAAGGCTGGATGCAGGCCAGGTGAGCAAGAATCAAGTTGTACCCAGGGATTCCTTGTTCTGAGGGACCTCAGAAGGTCCTGCCCCTGCTCAGAGAATGGATAGCTTCAAAGTTAGATCAGAGTCCTCAGGGCCTTGTCCTGTGGAGTTCTGGAGATCTCCATGAGTGGACATTACCACAGCATCTCTGGGCCTCTGTTCCAGTACTAAATCACTCTTCTTGAAATCTTTTCTTGCTTCTGCTCGGAATTCCCCTTGCTGTACTGCACTGAATGTTCCCTCTTTTTGCTTCTGACACTCTTGAGAAAGATCTGGCTCCATCTTCTTCATGGCTCCCTGCATCCCACACTCTTCAGCTAGTGGAAGACTGCCTTTAGATCCCTCCTTGGTCTTCACATTTTCCAGACTAAGCAAACCAGTTCCCTCCACCTCTCCTTGTCTGTCACATGTCCCTGTTCCTCAGCCATCACAGTGGCTCTGGGCTATCTCTAGTTTGTCAACATCTGTCTTATATTGTGGGGACCCTGAAACTGGATGTTGTATCCAGATGTGACCTCACAAGTGCTAAACAGAGGGGAGTAAGTGCTTGAACTGCGGGCTGTGCTCTTGTCTAATACCTGCCAGTATACAGTTTGCTTTCAGCAGTACACCGTTGCAGCAGTGGCTCATGTTCAACTTGTCCACCAGGACCCTTGGGTCCTTCTATGCACCTCCAGCTCCTTTTCTGCAGGGCTGTTACAGAGCCAGTTGGTGCCCAGCCCATGTTGCTGCCTGGGGTTATTCCATCCTAGATACAGGTCTTTGCCTTTGGCTTTGTTGAACTTCACAACATCTGTGTTGCCCCTTTCTCCAGCCTGTCAGGGTCCCTGTGAACAGCAGCTCAGCCCTCCAACATATTCTTCCCTCTCCCTCTGTTTTCACATCACCCCCAAGCTTACTGAGAGTGCAGCCATGTTGTAGTCCAGGTTGTAAATGACTGTTGAGTAGTCTTGGCCCCCATATTGACCTCTGATGGATGCCACTGGTGGTGACAAGTTACAAGGTAGAACTGGGGCTGAGGTGAGGCTGACTGGCCTGTGGTTTCTTGACTCTGTATTACAAAGTCACTCTGTCACTTTGTAATCTGTCTCACAAAGGATACATTTTTCAGACTCTTTGGGAAGTTTTCCCTATAGTATTCCCAAAAGAAAGCAAAGCAGAAAGTTTTAGGGGCTTATGGGCTTGTACTGGACACATCAGAGAGTCAACAGAGTATGTAGGAATTTAGTGTGGTTTTCTTTACCTTATCTGGTGTCTTTGCTGCTGTTTCCTGCTCTTTCATACCCTCCATCGTCCATGCCATTGAGCTAGCAGTTGCAGAGGGTCATTGTGGGACTGTCCTCAGTTCCTGGCCTGCTTTGGTTTGCTCCATACTTTTAAAGAAGGGACAACTGTACGGTCTTACTGATGGAAGCTCCATCTCTTTGCATTTAAAGAGCCTTGTCATCTTCTGCTGAATTTGCTTTTTGGGTTTCATGGGGGCTAAAGGAAGAAGTAGGTACCAGTTCTTAAGAGCAGTGAGTAGCATGTTACAGATGTGTCTGGAAAAGTCCATGGCCATTTATTGCAGGTGCACATGCACATGATTTACATAATGTGCATGGTGGTAGTGTGGTGGTGTAGTGTATGGAAGCGGAATGATGGCACTAGGAAGTGGGTAGAGATTCCTACTTAGTTAATGATGTTACTGGCCTGAGGATCTGAGCTTGCCAAGTTTGAAAGACTCTTTTCTTTGAATAAAAGGGAATTAAAGTCTTTCACCCTTAGTTTGTAGGTGAAGTGTTTAGGCATAGAGGTGCTCACCTCGAACTCTGTAGAAGGGCCTTCCAGTGAAGTTAACTACAGAATGACTGAACAAAACCAGTTTTCCTGGTGGTTTTCCAGTGGCCCAAGGACAATGTTTTTTCTTGCTGGGGTTTGATGGAGTTAGACTTGATGATCTATACGGGCCTCTTCCAGCTTAAGATATTCTATGATTTGTGGTTTAAAGTCAGGGTAGACTGATAGCCACATGGAAGGGGAGAGGAGGGACTGGCAACACTAAGAGAGCTGTGAGCTGCTTTATGGATGAGTCAGCTTGAGTCACTGTCATCACATCGTAGAAGCTCATCTTTAAGAGGAACCTGAAGATGGACAGGGTAGCAACTTTGCCTATGAGTTCAGAAAGGCTCTGCCATGCTTTCTCAGCTAGCACAAAAGGTGACTGAAAGACTATAAGGCTAAAATTAGCTTACTTTTTAAAACAGAAAGGATGGCAAAAGGCTTTGTCAAGCAGCAGATGGGAAATGTATTCCACATGCCAGTTCTGAAGGTGTATTTATAAGCATCTCACCCTGACAGCTGAGTGACAGCTGGTTTAGGTGAAATAGTGTGTGTGAGATCCTGGTTTACTTGGCCTCAGTGATAAAGGGGTTTGGCTGAAGCTCTGTTTATTGATGGTGGTTAGTCAGTTGTTACAGAGATGGTGGTGCTGATTGAAGAAGTCACCTTGGCTGTTTGCTGGGGATGTGAAGGCAGCAGAGATGCAGCATGTGGAGGCTTCTCATCCATGTTATTTGAGGCAGGGGAAGGTAACCTTACTCCCTTGAAGTTGGTGAAGAGCTCTTGTATGATCTGCCAGCTCTTGGGTGATCCATGGCAGCAATAATGCCCAGCTTGAATGACTGTGCTGCCTCTCCATTTGGCTGTCAGCTTTTCAAGCTGGCAGAGCTTCTTCCTTAGTTATTGACCAACAACTGCCTTAATGGCCTTTCCAGCGCCTACAAGCATAGCTCCAGAGAGGGAATTGTGTGGGGGAGTTCAGGAGGATCTTCCTTGAAAAGGGGTGAATACCTGTTTGCTCTCTGTGATTTTAATTTCACCAAGTCCCCTGCTGTACTGTGCAGCTCTGTCTCCAGTGATCCCAGCTGCTCTACTGGGTCTTGCTGGATATCACTTCTCATTGCTCTCTTCCCTTCTTAGGACACTGTTTAAGGAGAGCAGGCGTGTACATGGACACCTCACATCAGTCCTGTGAGTATCGTGCAGCATTCCTTTGGAGTGATAACTGGTGAACTCCGTTCCCTGGGGCTTGGGTGGATCACACAGGAGCACCAGAGCTTGCTTGACTCCCATCAAATAGTTTGGCGCTGCTTCATTTGGGGAGGTCTAGGAAGGGTAGTTGTTTGTGTGTGACATCTCCCAACAACAGCCTTCCTGAAGTAATTTAGCCTTACAGTAAGCTCAAAGAGAAGAATGTTGAAGCCAGGTTGCCTCCTGGCCTTGTTCAGCAGACTGGAGTCTCTGCTAGTCCCTGGGAGGCAGATGAAGGTAAAATTGAGTGTGGTGCAAACAGTGTGATTATTGCTGCCTGTTCAGTCACTCTGATTCTGGATTCCCTCTTTCTTGTTGCCTGGTTGAAGGAGGGGTGCAATGAGCTCAAGGTAGTGAAGATGGGTGCAACAGGCTTGTGGGTGGCAAACCAAGAGTGCCCTCAGAATCCAGCGGGGCAAGTGCTTTAATGCCATGGATCTTGCTATAATAGGTGATGATACGGACTTAGGCTGATGTCTGTTGGACAGACGGTCCTGTTCTTGGCACTGGATAAGTGAGGGGAAGTGTGAGGAACAGTAGGAAATAGTGTAGAGTCATCCTTCCCTCAGCCGTACCATTACAGCAGTTCAGGGATGCCTTGTACCAGAGATTGCATCTGACCAGACCAAGTGTTCTATTTTCTGTGAATTTGGCAGATGCTTTTTCATCCTTGACTTCTTCTGAGAACCTTAAAGAAATGTGTAACTTTGCTCCAAACTAGTCTCTGGATCAGTTTCTCTCTGGGTATTGCTGTAGTTAGGCCAGCAGTGGGTTCCTGCAGTAGCTTGGAGCCCTGGAGCTGGTGCAGGATGTGTCTGAGTGTTTTCACTGCTCTGCTGCTGTTTCAAGACTCTGCTCCGCTCCCTAATTCATTTCCCTGTGTGAGAGTCGGGGCTTCCTAGAGCAGCAACCAAATGTGATGTGGTTTTGAATCCTAGCAACCTGAGATGCTGCCTCTGTTCTCTTGTTTCTTTGCAAAAGCCTCAATGGATCATCACTAACAGGGCCCAAGTGTGCTGCCTCATAGGATTCTTCCCTGTGGGCATTCAGTGAAACTGTGTTTTTTTTTGCTTCCCTCAAAACAGGTCAAAGAAGAAAGTTATAGCTTCTACTAAGGTGAAAGTGAAGGTGAGTTCTTTGTTTTCTGGTTCTTATAGTTGACATATACCAAGAGTCAAGTGACTGCTATCTTAAATCCTATATTTGCACTATGTATGTATACATTAGATACAACGAATTTTTACTGTGAAATAAATCTAGTCAGTATTGGCCTTGAAAAAACAACTAAAGAGCAGCTAAAATTGATGGCAGCAACAGCTGTGAGGGAGGCAGGTGGGCACAGAACATGCTTATCCTGCCTTTTATCCCCAAACCAGGATCCCTTCTGTTTCCAGCAGGAAACCTTGCTTCTGTCCTGACTCTACCTTCTCTTGTGACTTTTGTTCCAGGAATCTTCCTGCAAGCCAGATAAAAAGATGTCAGTTTCTGTTCCTTCGATGCACTCGAGCAGCACCTTAGCTCTGTCTTCAGAGCCCCAGGGAGGAGCTCTGGGCATCAGTGCCCAAACCAGAGAACTCTTGTCCCTTGGGACAGCCCAGGCAGCCAGCAGCACTGGCACTCCTGCTACCTTCATGGATGACTCCTTGGATGAGGACTTAATTCATAATCCCACTTCCTCCCTCGAAGCAGTCTCTAAGGAACTGGCTGTGCTGAACAGCAGAGCAGGAGGGAGTCCTGACTTTACTCTTCCTGGAGCTCCAAAAGCTCCACCAGAGAAGATCCCATCCTCAGAGGAGAAGAGGACGTTTCCAAAGTCCAACCCTTCCCCTACATCATCCTCTGGTTCCCTCCAGTCTCCTCTAAACTTCCTGGCTGAGCAGGCCCTGGCATTGGGCCAGTCTTCTCAAGACAAAAAGACAGAGAACTCTAATTACAAAGAGATCTCCTGCCAGGCCTCCCCCAGCAAAATCCTTCCTGATGTACACCAGGCTAAACAGAAACACCACAGCCTGGTCCGGCCAGGCCACGGCTCTCAGACCTCTACACCAGTGCCAGCTTCTCAGGTGAAGGTCTTTCACTCAGGCAGCCAGCTACAGAAAACATTCACCTCCCCAGCTCCATTTGTCAAACTGCAGAATCCCAAGTCCTCCTCCCCACTGCCCCAACGCTCCCTCCTCCAGCAGGTCAAGTCATCAACCAAAGCTCAGAGCTTCCATTCCTCTGCATCACCAGGCAGCACCCAAAACTCCAGCAGCTCCCACAAGAGCCCAGGCTCATCCTCATCATCTCTCAGCTACACAGGAAAGCACTCGAGTAGCTCTAGCTCATCAGGACAATCTTACAAATCGCCCTTTGTTTCTGGTTCTCTCTCCAAGCACGGAGCTTCTTCCAGCAGCTCCTCATCTGGAGCTTCTACAAACCAGGGCTGCTCCTCTGGGAGCTTGCTGCCCGGCGTGCAGACCCCTTCCTCGGGCCAGGTGTCCAGCCGCCCATCCTCAAGCTCCTCGGTGAAGAAGACGCCTGTATCACAGAAGCTGACTCTGGTGGCACCTCCGGGAGGTTCAAACGGAGATTCTAGTGGGGGCACTCAAGGGGTGGCCAAGTTGCTGACCTCCTCCCTCAAGCCAGCTGTTGTTAGCAGCACCGCATCTTCTACCTCTGTGCCGGTAAGCAGGGCTGTGCTGGGCCAGCCTTGAGCCAGGGGAGCGCGTGGCGTTGTGTCAGGCACCTCCTCCTTTGTTCAGACCTGCTGTAAAGCAGTGACTTCAGAAGAATTTCCTGAAATTCCTGACTGACTGTCTGGATCTTGGCTGCTTAGGCTGGGAAGTCCTGGCCTTTGCCAGGGGCTTGCACTCCACAGTTCCAGCTTTCATTTTCAGCTCAAGCTAACTACTAAGCAAAATACCTTCCAGACTGCAGTTTTTGCATAGGCTGTGGATTGTTCCTGCCCTGACTTTGAGACTTCCAGGACCAGTAGAGCTCCCATTTGGGTCAGGAGGAAGTGCAGTAGGGCAAGTCACCACGAGAGCTAGAAATCATTGCATAAACTAAAATGATAATGATCAGTTTGCTGTGAATTCGGTCTGCAAGCTTGACCCTCCTTAAATTATTGCAAGTAATTGTAGTGTTATTGCCATGTTTTTCATGGCTGACCTATAGAATAAATAATCTCTGATTCTGGGCTATGAACTCGAATCCCTGCCCAACTTCGGTGGTTCTCTCTGTCCACTTCCTGTTGCTCCCCTATTACTCCAGTAAGCTACTGAAGTGATATTTGGAATTGAGCTCAGTGGCTAACTGCGGAACTCGGGGTCTGACAGTTCATGAGGTTATAATGTCTCCTGAAGGACTCCTGGGTTACCTCTACAGACTCATGTTCTTCAGCCGTTGGATTTAATGGTATAAGTGCCTTAATTTTCACCTACAGTAAAAAAGGAATCATAGAATCAAGCAAGTTGGAAAAGACCTTTTAAGGTCATCAAGTCTAACCATTCCCGAGCACTGCCAAGGCCACCACTAACCCATATCACTGAGGGCCTCATCTGCACTGTTTGTGAACATGTCTGGGGACAGTGACTCCACCACTGCCCTGGGCAGTCTGTTCCAATGCACCACCCTTTGGGGAAGAAATTGCTCCTAATATCCAGTCTAAACCTCCCCTGTGCAGCTCGAGGCCATTCCTAATGCTGCCGTATTAATTTTTTTGTTGGCTGTTCATACCTGCCTATGGTAGCACATGGAAAGGGCTGAGCAATTAATGCATGTATTTAAATGGGTCTGAAACCCATATGCTGCTCAGCCCATGTACCTTGATTGTTACTGAGATAGAGAGCTGAAAAGCACTCCCCTGCGGTGTCCTCAACCTTCTGGGGTGCAGGGATCCACCAAACCTTGGTGCCCTGAGTTACCAGCAGTGATCTGTTGCCAAAAGGGAGTAGGAAGCATCCTCCCTGGAACTCGCAGGCTTTTCCTCTGCCTAATGGAGACACAGTTCCAGAGTAAGGAAGCGGGAGTTTAATCCAGTACAGTCCCATTCAGAAGACCATAGATAGCATCCAGCAGCTGGATTGCCAGCGTCCTGGGCATATCCAGGGTTGGCAGCTCTTGGGCTCTGGCTGGGAAGGTGCTTCTTGCAAGGAGGAATTCTTGAGCACTCCATGTTTTGCAGATCTTTAAGTATGGATGATGCTATGCCTTGGCTTTTCCACTCCTGACTGACCTTTTCTGTTGCTTTTCAGAAAGGAACTAGTGGAGCTGTGCTGCTAACAAGTTCTTCCTCCTTAAGTGTACTGGCTCCATCCTACAAGTCCAGCAATCCAAAGCTGCCAGCTGCCCTGAGCTCCACTCCGTTAGGTATTATCTCTCCTATTCATTCCTTCCCTCTTCATGTCATCTCCTTCAGTTCAGACTCCTCCCCAAAAGCAGGAGTATCAAAAGATGCAATAGTTACGGGACCTGCTCCAGGAACTTTCCACCATGGCCTTGGCCACAGTGAGTATCCTCCTGGTCACGTGTGTGTGTTACTTGTGCCTGTGCTGTCAAATAACATGCCACCAGTGCTCTGCTGCAGACCATGGCAGACCAACCCACCTCTCTTGCTGTTGCTTTGTGCATTTGTATCTCCAGCAGTTGCATTTGGAGAACCTCTGGCACATCCCTGTAGCTAACCCAGAAATCCCAACAGCTGGAAGCTGAGCTATAGGTAGCTCTTCTGCTCATTTCTGTCTTCAGTGTGTATTTGTTCCTGTTTTCCCCTGTCCTTTCTTTGTTTTTCTCTCTAGGTCTTCTAGCTGGCTTGCACTCCAGCCCCCACCATGCCGCGCCACTCCCACACTCTGCCCTGTCCACTCATTTACCACAGAGCTTGCCAGGTAACTTGTCAGTCGGTCGTGTTGTCTCCTGCCTCCTGAGCCGTCCTCTGTCTCAGCAGATGGTTCCTCTAGGGGTGAAAGCAAAGTGGTTGTCGGGCCAGCATGGTTGTCACTAGAGCAAATGGCCTTCCCGAGGTCCTGTTTCGTTAGCCAGGGCAAACTCGGGCATTTCTGGAATGAGGAGCCCGCGGTGCTTACAGCAAGTGTTGGTTCCTGGAGGTGCTCAGGAGGTACTTTGCTGCTTGTGTTGTGGTGAAGAATTATCCAGCCAGGATTAAAGCTGTGAAGTTTATGCATAGTCTGCCAGGACTGCTCAGGAGTGAATATTTGGGTTCTGTAGAGTTGTTTTTTTTACTGGTGGCCTACATAAAATGTGTCAGAGCAGAATGCCCTGTGTCTGCACTGAGCTAATTGCCAGCATCAACTTTGCACCAAGTTTGTGGTGTAGGTGGAGATTGCTTTACTTGGTGTTGACAATGGGGTGATTTTACCATTAAGCCTGAGTGTGATGCCTGCAGAAGCAATGCATAAACCGAGACTTACCCGAAGAACACCTTCTCTGCTTGTAAATGGAGTCCTGCCTGGTGGGCTGTGCTCATGTATAAATAAGCGGCACCGTGGAGGAAGGAGGGACGTAAGGGGGATCCATGCAGCACTTGGTAAATTGAAATGCAGGGCCAGCACATTGGGTTTATCTGCTTCAGGGAGTTGCTTTCCCCGTTGGTAATCACTATTTCTGCTTTCTTGATCAAGTGTTCTTCAGCACTTCAGTGCAGTTCAGTGCTGCTGTCTTAGTGCCTGCTCCTGTTGGATTGTCTCCCTGGGGAATACGGGCCTGATTTAGGAGTGGATGTGCTACTGCTACGTTAGATGTGCTGGAGTTCAGGTGGCCTCCCACGGCCAGCATGGGCTAAAATGCCCTCGACTGTGGAGCTGCTCTTTGCTGAAGAAAGAAGCGAGTGCTGTGCACTGGGGAGATGAAAAGAATTTGTTGTCTTTGCTTCTTTGGCTGAAGTTGGTCTCAGGTGGGTTTGTTATGCTGCTCCAGTGTGGTAGAGCAGAAGTAGCAGCTACTAGCAGCAATCACTGGTGTGACAGCCCCTTCCTGATTGTAAATTCAGTTACTTGAGATTGAGATGGTTGATTTCAGTTAGAACATGGCTTGTGAAATGTATTCTGTGTCACTGAGGAGTTTTTTGTCCCATTACCTGAGTTTAGAGTGGTTACTTCACTGTTGCTTACAGGGCTTCTAATAAAAGAACTTCTTGATGGCCTCCTGCTCTTTAGCAGGATGTAGTGCCAGAAGCTTTGAGTAGACGAAAGGTGACTAGAATAAGTGAAGAAAACCAGATCATTGAGAGAACTGTAGCATGGACCCACCTTCTTACTGGGTGGTCTCTCATAAAGATTAGAGATCGAGCCTCATGCTGTTATCTCTGGGAATATTACCAGTCGTGGTGGTCTGGAGAAGAACACAGTCGATACTGAAGCAACCACCATAATCTTAAAATGTATTAATTTATATTGTGGCATAAACTGTGCCTGGCTGCATAAGCAGGTGGCCAGAGCCACATTGCTCTGTCTGAAAGCTGTGAGTATTCCGGTGTGTTGGGAGGTTGCTACAAATGCAGTACAAATGCTGATGTATCACATGAAAATGCTTTTATGAGCATTCATCACATGGCACCCGAGCAAGGAGCAGTCAGTGCTTGCTTGTGTGTTGTCTCTGCTGCTGGGGGAGGTGCTTGTGTGCTGGTGCCGTGGTGATGGTTCTGACTACTTGCTTCAGAAACGTGACAGGCTGGGGCTGAGCTCTTGCATGGAATGGACTGTCCCTGTCCTGGAAAAGAAGCTGTTGCTACGCTGCTCAGTGCTGCTGCCGCTTAACCATACATCTCAATATGCCCATTTGTTGATCATTGATGGTACTTAAATTACTCATGGAAAACTTCTGCTTCCTTAAACTTCCTTCCTTTTCCTCTCTTCAGTGCATTTTCTCTTTCTCCTCCACTTCTGTTCCTTTATGGTACTTCAGTGGTTATGTTCCTATTTCCTGTTGCTATTAGTGGGGACCTAAAGGCTTCACTACAGCAAAGGTGTACTAATGGTGTTATTTCAAACCACCTTTAGATGCAAGGCAGCCAGTACCACATATTTCTAGTTTGTTGGATGGGGAGACATGGTAGGGTGGCTTTTAGAGAAGGGCGTAGGGTAGCTATCAACCAGCAATCTGAATCTATGATGTGGTGCCTTTGCTGAGAGGTCACAGGAGACCCTCAGTGCTTCCCATGTCCCTAACTCAGATGCAGAGACAGGGCTGCTCCCACTTGTGAGATGCCTCCAGGCACATCCTCTTATCCCAGTTCATTGGAGCTGAAAGGGAGATGGAGGTCTTTCTGTGCAGAGGGATCTGGCTGCCCCAGCTGCACACAGCTCCGTGGAGCTGATGCTCAATCCCCTTCCCACTTGGTTTTCTTTTCTTTCAGATGCTTCTCAGCTTCATGGCAAAGGGTCCAATACTCAGCAGCGCAAGTTGTGACGTCTGCAAGAAGGGGAGCTACAGCACGCATAGGATAAAGCCAAGAGGAACAGGTCACGGACTTTGGATACCAGCTGTGTCTTTGAGGTTTTTTCCTTTCTTTCTTTCTTTTTTCCCTCATGACAACTGGAGACTGAACCACAATGAGTTGCTCATTGGTGTGTTGGCTCGGAGGCGCTCAGAGCTAAGCCCCACACAAGGGCTGCCTTGAGCCATGCCCTAATGAGAGATGCATTTTGTAGCACTGTTTTATCGCTGCTGCCCTTCACGCATTCCCTGGCACTGGCAGGAGCTGGAACTCGCAGGGAGACATGGGTGGCTTAGCTTCTTGCAGGGGATTCTTGCCCACCTCTGTCTGTATCTGCCAAGTACCTCCAAGTCCAGTTACCTCCTTGGTCTCCCAGTGGAGGGTATGGAAGGTGCTTCTTTCTTCTGCTTTGGATTTACTTGGATAATTCTAGCACTGCCAGTGCTTTCTGAAGACATTTGAGAACTGTTCAATTGTACTATAAAACACTGCTACAGTTCATTGGAGGACTTAACGTTTCCTGTGTGGTGAATCTAATGAACCACCTGATGTTCCCCTCTGGAGGAGAAGGAAGACTCTTTAGAGAGACATTTTCAGATGCAGTCATTGACTTTGGGAATTCTACTTCTTTCGGGTTTTGGATTTTTTTTCCTCCAAAGGGATGCTTTTTTCCTGCTCAGTTTTATCCTCATTACCATTGAATGCATTGGATTGATTGGGACACTTCTCAGCATGTCACATGTATAGGAAGATATAATTCCAGTGCCTTTTATGGTGGAGCAAGAATGGACTAGCGACACACATTTCAACCCTATTTTGTGTGCTCCTTAACCCTTTTTTAATCATTCTGTATTTAAAATGTATTCTGTTTATTTAATAGAGCTTTTTATGGTTGCACATCAAAAAAGAAAAAAACAAAAACCTGCACTGTCTGGACTCCAGTGGTGTCCTGGTGCCTGTGAACACAGCACCAAACCCAGCAAGAACACCAGTTTGTAGTTGAGGACGTGCAGGTGGGTTCCAGACCCTCCCCTAAAGCCATTCTTTCCTAGGGTCGCCAGTTAGGATCTCTTTGGTGGGCAGAGGGAATGATTTAGATTAACCAAGGTCACTACTAGTCAGATGAATTCCAGAGAATAACACTGCTCTCCTTGATGACTTCTGCACTAGGATCACGTGCTTGTTGCAGCTGCAGGAATGGAACCTTCTAGAATTGGGGGGTGTCTTGTCTTGTGAAATTTTAACTTTCAGACCTAAATACTTCTCCTGAGCACCCTTTCAATCAGTGCATTGCTAAGGGCAGGCTGTGGATCCAGCGGAGCTCTGTGGGGTTTGATTTTTCTGCTCTTCCCCCAGTATGCCTTTGCTCAGCCTCCTCCCCCTGCCCCCCCTAGCCACATCTGAATCGTGCAGTAGTAGCGCTGATCCACATGGACTTCACTGGTATTTCAAGCAAAAGCTTGCAGCCTTCCTTTGGGAGCTTTGGGAAGGATGCTAACCCAGAGTATACCAGCAAATCTTTACTTTAGTTTTCCCTGGTTTTGACTGTTTTCAGTTTGAGCTGATAGATAATTTCCCAAGATCAGTGCATTGTTTGTATTTAAATAGAATAAGCAGCTCAGATGATTTAAAATTTGTTTACAGAAAATACCTAGGTTGTAGCAAAAGAGCCAAAGACAGAACTAGATTTAAAATGAAGCACAGCAGTTATTGATGGACTCTGAGCAGTGGATGTCGCATGGTTCCCGTTGAAGGCCTGATCCTGAGAGGTACTTTGCACCTTCAACTTCCCTGGTAGCTGACAGAGTGCTTGGATACCTGCAGGATAGGGACCCTCAGCGAGTGACTTGAGGTACTGGTACTGGTTCTACTCCCTCTTTGCTTTCACTTGACTGCTTCTGCTGGGAAGCACCGTGTGCGTGGCCGGAGCAGAATGCCCTCCTTCTAGGAATTTAGCGAAGCCTCTTGCCTCAGGGAAATGTTTCTTTGGTGGAATTTCTGTGGGATATTTTTTCTTTACATGCTATAATTAATGAGTGAATGGGATGGAGCAGAGTCATGGCAAGGCAGAACTGTGCAGAGGCCCGGCAGTGAATGGGAGCCAGGATTCTGGCATCTCTGCCTTGAGAGGCAACTTGCAACGCTCCGTGGCATGTGCTTCAGACAGCAGCTCCTTTTGGTGTAAGAGCTGCAGGTTACTATGGTATTTTTTAGTGTGTTGGGACTGTCTTGCTGAAGATGGTGGGGGTGGTATGCAAACTGTTCATCTTGTACAGAACAACTGAATAAATTGTTTCAAAGTTTCCAAAATGCTTTTTTTCCCCATCTCCTTACCTCTAGTTTCATTATTTTGGTTTTAAGAATTTCAGCTTGGATGATTGTCTCTTGATCATCTGTTTCTTGATTAATGAATTATTTGCTGTTTTAAGTAAAGCCTCTTACGTAGTAGGTAAACTACAGCTCTGTTTCTAGCAATGGTTGTGGTAGAATTACATATTCTTGTACAATGTGCTCCTGCTGGTGCTTGAAGTTGACATCTGCTGGAAAGCACACATGAGGTTCAGCCCTTGCAGCAATGGTGTGATCCTGCAGGACACTTTGATTCATGAAGGTAAAATAATGGTGTTAATCTCCAGAGCCTAGTGGATGTGCAGTGAATGCTTACAGCTGCTTTTGGTGACAGTAGAATTTCATAGAATCACAGAGTGGTTTGGGTTGGAAAAGACCTCTAAAGCTGATGCAGTTCCAACACCCTGCCACAGGCAGGGACACCTTCCACTAGACCAGGTTGCCCCAAGCCCCGTCCAACCTGGCCTTGAACACTGCCAGGGATGGGGCAGCCACAGCTTCTCTGGGCACCCTGTGCCAGCGCCTCAGCACCCTCACAGGGAAGAGCTTCTGCCTAAGAGCTCATCTCACTCTCCCTTCTGGCAGGTTAAAGCCATTCCCATTTGTCCTGTCACAGTCCAGTCCTTATCAGTTTACTGGGGTTTGGTTATTAGCTGAAATTTTGGGGAAAAGAATGTGCTCTAGATGTGGAAGCCCCTGGTACCAACCCTGTGTGATTTGCTGTTTTCCTGCAGCTGCAGGTCCCATTTCTGAGTGCACTTCACTCCCATCTAATGCTTATTAGTCCCAGCTTTAATGCTGCTCCAGCAGTTTCCCTCTTGGAAAAGAGCCAACAGCTAAAATGAACAGTCTCAGTTTTTAACTTTGACTCTGAAGTGGCGTCTTCTTGTAAAGCCAAAGATGAGGAGTCTGTGTAACCAAGAAAGAAAACCCAACTTCTGATTGGAATCACTGCCTTTTTATTTTGTACTATAAATAGAATTCCCCTCTATTTCCCATTCCCTTACACGAGTAAATGAAACATGTAGCTGCGTGTAACTCCAACCAGTAAAATACCAGCACAAACAGCTTTGAACCGTGAGGTGAGCGAACTGTTCCGAAGGCACTCTGCATTTGGGTACAGCTGCTTGCTTTACATGACCCTCTTGTGTTGGGCAGTACTGCCACCTCTTCACGTACTTTTTGTTGACCTCTCTGGTCTGTGATTGCTCCTCCTGGATCTACAGCTGACACCGTCAAAGTACATCTGCTTCACTCTTCCCCAGCAGCATAGGCACGTAGGTGAACAAGATGATGGTGTTTAGGTGTTTGCATGGTGACACTGAACTGAGATGTGTAGCACACCTTTGTTTTTACAGAGCTGGTGTTCTCAGAAAATGATCCCATCGTTCATCGTGAGTTGTGCATGATGGAACCGTCTGGCTTACCAACATGCAGCTGATGGGACCAGCTCCTGCTGGTCACCTCAGAGTCGTTTTGGCCTTCAGTCTCTCTAATGACTGCTGTGTACAGCTTTTTATGCGACTACATTGAGGAAACTGCAGGTTCTACCGAGTTTTTGGACTTCAGGTACTTCACAGTCCTGAGGCTTTTGTCTTGGGTTTTGTTAGGTTTAGTGAGTAAGAAGGGATGAAGAGGGGTAGAAGGTTTTGCTGTTGTCCTGATAAACATGTTCTCTACTGCTGGTGATGCTTTTCTGCAGTGTATGACAGCAAGCAGTGTGGCTTCGTAGCATGGCTGGGGCAGAGGCTCTAGCATTTTGGAAGACGCAAAGGAGGGCAAGGATTTGCAGTGATCTGGTAGGTAACAAGTGGTGCAGCTCTGACCAGCTGCTCTTCAGGAAAGTTTCTAAAGTGGAGGGAGCGCTGTGTAGTTACTTCCTGACACCAAGACTGCCAACTCCTGGATCGACATCTCCTTGTTGAGGTAACTGTTGTACTGAGCCGTGGTTAGCCTTCCGCTTTTCAGGGCATCCTCAATTGAGAACTCTCTACCAGACTTCCTGTCAAGGATCACAGACGATTCCCCATTGGGACCCTTTATTGAGATCTCTTCCCAGTCACATTCTTGGCTCTTCAGTTTGACAAACAGGCTCCACTCAATGAGGCCAAACACATGAGCCTCCTCTGGAGACATTTCTTTTCCTGTATCGGGGTCAATGACCACAATGGAGCGCCTCAGGTGGTTCTCTCTTTGTTCCCTCTTGATAGCCACTGTCTTGAGGCGATTTTGGAGTTGCTCAATCTCTGCATCTTTTTCTCTGGATAACTGCTTCAGATCGTCTAACTCTCTTTCCAAAGCTTGGAATCTGGAGTCCAGGTTTATTCCACTGTCCACATGAGTCATGTTTCTCAAATCCTGAGCTTCTGTTGCTGTGAGTTCAATCTCTGACTGCAGTCTCCTGGTTTCCATCAGCAGGTTCTGTTTCTCAAGGTGGAGTTTGTGGTTCTCCTCCCTTAGTAAATCTAGCTCCTTTGACGACTTGGAGTTGTTGAACTCCACCTCAGACAGCCTGGTTTCGAGGCAATTAATATCTGCATCTAGCTCCCTCTTACGCCTACTTTCTTCCTCCAGATTGCTCTTCAGCTTTTGAATTTCATACTCAGTGTCTCCTTTGTCCACTTGGACGCTCTCTGAAAAGACCACTTTCTCTTTGACCTCCATCTTCTCCAAAGAAAGGAGCTTCTTTCTCAGGGCTTCTAGTTCAGTTTGCAGGACTTGTCTCCGGTGCTTCTCTTCTTCTAGCTCCAGCTTGAGGAGGGAATGCTCCTTCTCTTGCTGGGGATCTTGCTGAAGGATCACTTTTTGTTTCACAGTTACTCGTTCTGTTGTCTCCCTCTCTTGTTCTTCCAGCTCATTCAGCCTAATTCTCAGTCTCTGCACCTCCAGCTCGGCCTCTCTGCGGGCCTGTCTCTCCTTTTCAAGTTCTTCGAGCTGACGCTCCAGCTCCGACCGTCTCCTCTGCAGCTTGCGGAGCTCCTCGCGGAGGCCGTCAATCTGCTTCAGCTCACTCTCAATACTCTGAGAGAAGGAGTTGACTTCAGCTTTCAAGGCGGGATCTTGCTCATATTTCACTACTTCCTGCTGGACCACTTTCTCTTTCACCTGGGAGAGTTCTTCCTCTTTCTGTCTTACTTTCTCTTCTTGAAGAAGGCGCTCCCTCTCCAGGTCAATGTGTTTCATCTGTTCATCTGCTAGTTGCACTCTCAGGGACTCGACCTCCTCTCTAGTCTTGGGGTCTTCCCGAAACTGCAGAATTTCTTGAACAACTTCTTTCATCTGCACTTGAGGTTTGGTGTCTTTCAAAGCTTGTATCTCTTGTTTCAGCTGGTAGATTTCAAGGTCAGCTCTTTCAATTGCTCCTGTCCTCTCGATGATTTCCTCACGGAGTCGCTGTAGTTCCTTTTCAGTTTCTGGATCATTCTTGTACTTAATGACCTCCTTAATGACTTCCTTGACTTCTACCAGTGGCCCTTTGTTCCTCAGAGCAGCCAACTCGTTCTGGCAGCTCTTCAGCTGTTCGTCACCACCTCGGTATTTCCTCTCCTGTTCTACCAGCTCCAAACGAAGGTTGGCAACTTCATTTTCAGCCTTGGGATCTGGACGCACAATCTCACGCACTTTCTCCTGGACGACCACCTTGGAGTTCTCTTCCTCCAGCAGCTGGATCTTCCTGAGCAGCTCAGCCTTCTCCCTCTTGTTGGAACGACTCTTGGACTTCTCATCTTCGTACTGGCGCCGGAGCTCATTCACCTCTCTCTCGATGGCCAAGTCTTTCTCCACCTTCAGCACCTCTTTGACAGTGATTTTGCCCTCGGCAATGGCCCGTTCCTTCTCAAGACGTTTGAGCTTGTCCTGGAGGAAGCTGAGCTCTTCCTCGTGCTTCTGCCGAAGGGCGCTCTCCCTCTGCTTGTTCTCTTGCAACATCCGGAATTCCATCTCCAGCTGGGGATCGTTCTGCAGCTTCAGCACCTCCTTCTCTGTTACCTTCTCCTGCTCTTTGTTCTTCTTGCTGGACAGCACAGCAATTTGTTGGCGTAAAAGGATGACTTCGTTCTCTCTAGTTCCTTCTTGCCTCCTGAGCTCTTCCAATTCTTCTTTGAGCTTCAGGATTTCATCAGCTTGAGCCTTGTCTTGTTCAATACGCAGTACCTCTTTCACTATATACTCCTGCCCTCCCTCCCTCTTCTCGTGCTCCAGAACACGCAGCCTGATTTTAAGAGCCTCCAGCTCATCCTGGAGGACCTGGTTCTTGCGCTGCTCTTCGGCCAGGTTTTGCTGCAGTTTGTGGAAGCTCTCCTCCAGCTGAGGGTCAGGCACTTTCTTCAGCAGTTCTTTCTTAACAATAGTTTCTTGGGGCTTCTGGTTTTGCAGGTGGACAATGTTGCTCTGAATGGCTTTGATCTCTGCTTCTAGCTGCTGCCGACGCTGCGTCTCATCTTCAAGTTCTTTTTTCAACTTCCAGACTTCTTCCACAGGCCTTAGGGATTTTTTGCTCTGGACAAAGTCTTCTGTCACTTGAACCTCTGGTTGCTGTTGTTGAGAAAAGAATGTGTAGTCAACAACTACCAAACCATCATACTCTTGGTGCTCATTTTCAGTGCCTCCTGTGACAAAATGACAGGAGGATGTTGAGCTTGCTTGATGGAGGTTGTCTGCTGCCAATGCTGACCAGGGGGTATATGCAAACAGGCTGCTTTTGAACAGATCTGTGGATTCCCAGCATGGGAACTGCTTTTGCAATGCCCACTGCTGTCAGAACAAAGCTTTTAGCCACAAGGGACACTAATGGTGCGTGGGTTTAGCAAAAGTGTTAAAAATGATGCAGAGCTTCCTGGGGTGAGTGGGAGGTGGGGCTGGGAAACACAGAGGGGATGTCTATCTGATTTAAGTGTGTGCTGCTTAATGACTGGGGGCTATGAAACACTGCATTTGTTTCCAGTTCAATATGTAACACAAAGGCACATGTGTGTATTATTTCCATGCCTCCTTTCAGTATCATGGTACTCCTGGTGATCACTTACCTGCCGCAGAAGGCTCTGAGCAAACTCCAGGTTCTGCAGCCTCTGTTTGTTCACAGCATTTACTTCGGTGAACTTGGCTGCCAGAACAGCTTCCTGTGGATCAAAAATGCATTGAAAAGAGGTGGTGGAACCAGGGGGGCTTGGGCAAGACTTGCTGGATAGAAGCAACAGGCCCTTAAGAAGTAACCCGGGGTGCTCTTCTACAAACCTTCTATCTGCTTTGGGGGAGGAAGAGTGATTCTCAGCCACATGCACACTTGTACTGTATGTTTCTTACTCAAGATATGCAGAAAGATGCAGCTGAGGAAGAACCAGGTGGACACTTCCACCTGCCTCAATAGGCAGGATGAGTTTAAGGCAGGTAACAGATCCTGCATAAATAAGTAGCTTGTGGCCTGCTCTCACTGTGTTCCTATCTAGCATGGTGTTTGGTGGTGAAATCTCACTCTGAAAGTCTGGAGGGACAAAAACTTTCAGGTTTTGGCTTTTCTCCCCCTTTTGCCCTATCAGAAAGTGCTACATCCAGTGTCTTCCCTTTCTTATTCTGGCCAGTCCAACCTAGAAAATGGATGGGTTCAGAATGATGAAAAATCCCTTCCTCCCCTGACTCTCTGCCTTCTCTACAGTCCCTTCAGGACCAAAGTCACTGACAGTAACTAGAAATGCCTGCAAAATCCCCACTGGTCCCATAAGCTGTCAACTGCTTTAGCTCTCTGTGGGCAACCCCTTCTTTACCTCCTCTTTCACTTTCGCAGCTGGAGACTGGAGTCTGGGCTTCTTGCTCATATACCCATTGCGGCCATTCTCCAGGTCCAGGATGGACCGTAGCTTCTCAGCTTCCAACTCATAGTCCTGTGGGAAGAAATTCCCAGGCAGAAAGTGAGATTACCAGGTCCCCATCATGCACAGATCCCTCCTAGACCCTGGCTTTAATGACTTCTTCCCTGGAGCTGTGTTCTAGGTGAGTTGCTGAGGTTGATGGGACCCAGACCACCGGTGGCAGAACTTCCCAGGAGTTTGGGTTGGGTACTGCTGAGTGACAATAACAGTGCAGCTGCAGTGTGTGCTGACTTTGGATTTACCTCTTACCAATGCTGGGTTTGAAGTGGAAACCCTCCTTTGCCAGACAATAAATAGCCTGTTGTCATGCTAATGGCCACATGATGTCAATGTTGGAGTAGATACAACCTGGGTTTAGCTTATCAGTTGACTGAGCAAGAGCACTAGGCTTTCTTTATGGAGCTCTCTGCAGGATGTAGGTGATTCTCCCCCTGTACTCTGATGGAGACCCCATCTGCAGTCCTGTTCCAGCTCTGTGGTTCCCCGTAGAAGAAAGATCGGGACCTGTCAGAGTGGGTCTGGAGGAGGCCATAAAAACGATCAGAGGGATGAACACCTCTTACGAGGACAGGCTGAGAGAGCTGGGGTTTTTGAGCCTGGAGAAAAGAAGGCTCCAGGGAGACCTTATTGTGGCCTTTCAGTACCTAGAGGGAGCTTAGAAGAAAGCTGGGGACAGACTTTTTGGCAGGGCTTTAGCAATAGGACAAGGGATGATTATAAACTAAAGGTTTTAAACTAAAATAGTGGAGATTCAGACTAGATATAAGGAAGAAATTTTTTACGATGAGAGTGCTGAGGTGCTGGCACAGGGTGCCCAGAGAAGCTGTGGCTGCCCCATCCCTGGCAGTTTTCAAGGGCAGGTTGGACAGGGCTTGGAGCAACCTGCTCTAGTTGCAGTGCGGTTGGACTAGATGGCCTTTAAAGGTCCCTTCCAATCCAAACTATTCTGTGCTTCTATGTTAGTTCTCCCAACAGCAGACTCACAGTCCTTACCTTCACTGCCTGCTGGTACTGTTGAGCTGTGGCAGAGACCTTCTGCACCTCCTGTTCTTTGCTCGCAATGTCACTGAGGAGCGCCTGGCATGCACAGAGACACAGGTCAGAGGGAACACAAAATCCAAACACATTCTTGAGCCTTTTTGAGGGTTGCCAGTAAAATTACAACCCTGAGAATGACAGCCTTCTCGAGCTGCCCTGCTACGTGGAAGGTAGGACAGTGGGACCTTATAGCATAAAAGCAGGTAAAGCAAGTAACTATTTATAGTTTTCTATTTGATGTTCAGGAGCTATCTCAGTCCTATTCCTTATCTTTTAGTGTTGTTCCTCCTCTCCCTGTGGAGGTCCCGGAGTGCTCTCAGACAGAATTACCGCTTGGTTCTTTAGCTTGATCTCCACTTGCTGGATGTTGTCAGTCTCCTGCGGCTCATAGTTGGGGATGTTGCACAGGAACTGGTTGACTTTGTCATAGTTGCTGCGGTAGTTGGAATAGGCGCTTTCTGCTTTCTGCAGGGTCTGCATTCTGCAGGGAAATCAGCTCAGCTTCAGCACTGTCACATCTCCCTTGTCTCCTGCTAGCACCTCCTAACCCATCCCCACTTCCCCTGCTCCCTAAAAGACACAGATCTGAGCCAGAGTTGTTCCTTTGCCAAAATCCTCATCTCTCTTGCAAGAGCATTTACTCCTACAGCCTGCCCAGATTGACCCAGCATGCCAGAAACCTCTGTTCCTCCTTAGACTTCCCTGGAAGCCCTTCTGCAACTTCTCATTCCCCTGATAGTGTTATGCCTCTTCCAGATTCACAGAATCCCAGATTGGTTTAGGTTAGAAGGACCTTAAAGCTCATCCAGTTCCAACCCCCTGCCATGGGCAGGGACACCTTCCACTAGAGCAGGTTGCTCCAAGCCCCTGTGTCCAACCTGGCCTTGAACACTGCCAGGGATGGGGCAGTCACAGCTTCTCTGGGCACCCTGTGCCAGTGCCTCAGCACCCTCACAGGGAAGAACTTCTGCCTAATGTCTAATCTAAATCTATACTCTTTCAGTTCAAAACCATTTCCCCTTGTCTTATCACTACATGCCCAGTGGCATTCCACATTCAGTGTAGTTCCAACTCCGCTGTAAATATTCTGGCTATCCAGGTTGGTCCAGCCCTGGCTAGATCCTGTCCCGGAGTCCTACCTGTGGTCGATCTGCTTGCTGAGGTTGTTGAAGCGCTGGTTGAGTTTGTAGAGCTCGGCTTCCTGACGTTCAATATCAGGGCAGTGCTCCTGGAACTTGCTGGCCAGGGTGTTGGAGCAAGTCTTTGTCCTTAGCAAGTTCTGCTCTGCTTCATTGAGCAGGAACCTTTTGGACTGGAGCTCGGTGCTCATGGCCTGTGGAAAAAGCAGGAGAGAGGGGTTTTCCAGGGCTGCACACATGCCAGTCTTCTGTCACTGTTCCCCTGCAACTATAGCAACTGCACTGGAGCTGCAGAGGATGCTGAGGAAAGCTGAGCTGCAGTAGTGCTATGAGCTGGGGAGAAGCAAGTTAGGGGCCTGCACTGTAAGCAGAGCCATTTGATAAACCTGATAGGGTGAAAAGCTAGCTCTTGCTCCCTTCTCCACCTGCTAACCTTTAAAAGCAAGCATGCTATGTGCAAAATATATTTAGTCCTCCTTATGCAAGCCTTAAACCCTGTTCCTGCCAGTGCAATGACTCCAGAAGGAGCTGTGGAAGTTTTGCATGCTGCTCTGAACCTGGGGACTTGGTGGAAAAGTTGAAGAAGGTCAGAAAGCTCTGGCCTAACCAGTTCTTGGCCTTTCTACAGCAGAAGGATTGCCCATTTTGGCTGATAGATTTTCCTAGTGGTAAGTGTTCTTGAAGCCTTGCTATGACCAGCTTTTCAAGTGTCAGGCTGCTGTGTAGCTTTTCCCAGACTATTTTCTCAGACTTCATTTCTCCATTAGTCCTTTTGTCAGATCACAAGTATTCAACTGGCATTTGATTTCTGGTTTGGGGCTGTGAATGGTTTGTGTTTAAAGTAGGTGAGATTACTGCAGTTAACGTGAGGTTTCATCTCCAGCTGGGATGAGACATCCCTTTACCAACTGATTTGAGCTTGTGACTTGAGCAGTAGTTGCTCCAGCTCTTGCAAAGTGGTTTTGTATGTGGAGCATGTCAGTAGGGCAGAAAGATCTCTGGAGAAAAGACTCACCAGCAGCTCTTCTTTCTTACGGTCTACCACCCGCAAGTCCTCTGGTACCGTGTCATCTGTGACCAGTTGGTTCTCGTAGGTAGACAACAGATCCCGGCCTTGTTGGAGACTCCTCTCAAGGTGCGTGGCCACCTCAACTCTGAATGGACAAAAAATGAAAGGTGTTTATGCACATCAGCACCTACCTCCTGCAGGATCCTATGTTATGCTAGGCTCAAGCCATGATTTAAGGCATGACTTACTTCTCTTGGGCAGCGCTGAGCAGCTGGACCACGCGGTCGTACTTCTTGTTGGTGTTCTCCACCTTGTTCTTTACCAAGGTGGCACTGCCGGTGTTGGGCACGGATTCAATGAAGACCTCACACTCCTGGATCTTCCTCGTTTTCTCGGGTTCAATGCGACGAACCTCATTGGTGATGTTCTGCAGTAGGAATAAAGCCTCTATAGCAACTGAACGAGGGCCTTGTGTCTACCCTTGGCTTGCCAGAGTGAGAAGAGAGGTCAGGGCTGAGGGCTTGTTTGATGGTAGGTGTCTTTCAGCCCTGTAGGGCTGGAAAAATACTATTTTGGCTATTTTCTGTTGATTTTTCTCTTGAGTTCTGGGCAGTCTAGCTAGCCCTTAGCAAGGAAACTGCTTGGGGAGTGGTTCCCAGCAGCTCCAGCTCTGTTAGAAATGTGCTGGACTCATCTGGATCACTGGGCTCTGCAGCCTGACGGATGAATTCTGGCCTAAACATCAATGCGCTGCAGGCAGTTGGAGCAATTTGCTTTCACTTGTGGTGGCACCTGGATTTTTACACAGCCCTTGGCAGGTGATGTAACCAGGACCTGAACTTCCTCCTAAACCAAGGGAGGTTTGTGGCATGGAGCCTGGCCTAATTAGGGGTCTGAAAGAGAGGAAAGGATTGGGATATACCAGGACTGGAGCCTAGCAGAGCAGGTTCACAGGGAGAAACCGTGCCCTGGACCATAGGTGTTTTTCTGCCCCTTCCTGAGCTGGTGATGGTGGTGGCAAAGCCCTGCTTGCTGAGACAAAGGAACAGGGCATGGGATAGGGGATATGAGCAGGATCAAAACTCAAGGGCTCCCCTCTCTCCCTCAGTGCCTGCACTCTGCAGCCATCACCTTCTTCCCATTCAACCTTTCTGTGACCGAGGTGGGCCAGGACTAGGGCAAAGGTTTATGGCTTATGAGGCTGCTCAAAGGGCTGCTCCCCATCTCCACTGGAAGAGGCAGCAGCTGTAAGCATCACTCCACCCCTGTGTGTTCCTGGGCTCAGGGAGTACTTCCAGCATGCAGTATAGTGAGGACCACGCTGCAGACCCCCTCGGAGGAGCATGGTCCATGTACAGTACCGTCCATATGCTGCCACAGCCCCATACCTTGAGGTCCTTGGAACGCTCGGTGCTGTCCTGCACAGCCCGACTCTGCTCCAGCGGTGGACGGAGGTTTGCTGTTATGGCTTTCTCCTGCTTGTCCAGGTCGCTGTTCACCTTCTCCAGTCCTGCCAGAAGCTGACGTCCCCGAACCGATGCAGCATCTGGATAATAGCGAGGGGAACAGGCTCAAGATGGTTGGAAGCTGGGCCTAGGCTCAATCCCACTGGTGAGTGCAAAACCCACAGCTGCCTCCTCTCCCTGAGCCCTGCCTGCTGCAGCCGCAGCCTGGCTGCTCTGCCCCTGCACCCAGCCCAACACTGTTGTCCCCAGAACCCTTAGGAGATGGAAAGCTCCCAATGACATCCCTCTGAGATAGACCACCACCTAATTTCAAGGCTACAGCAGCCTTCATGTGCCTGGGAAGGGGCAAGCTGCAGGCTGCTCTTCCAGAGCCCCACCTCCAATGCTGTCTGCCTTCAACCCCTCATATCGCTGCTGGAGGATGTTCTTGCAGTTGGCTGTCTTCTCCTTCATGCTCACGTAGTGATTGGCGATTCTGCATAACAGGACAGCACGGACACGAGATCAGTCAGGCCCCTGTCCCCTCCGTAGCCCTAGTGCTCATCCCAGTGCTCCTCCAGGAAGGAGATGCAGCCCTAGAGGGGCTTGGGGAACCTGCCCCCTCTCAAGGCAGCCATGAAGCAAGGTGGGTAGAGGCACCTTCACCCTGTATTGGCAAAAGGGTAGAGCAGTGTGGTCACCAGAGGGCTGAGAGCAGGGGACAGGCAGCAAAGGCAGCCATCGGCCTGCTGAGGGAGGCATGGGCAGCTCCCCCC
>NW_009934038.1:15528-17141 GCF_000696875.1 Nestor notabilis | reverse complement strand
CCAGAGGAGGGGGGACCTGGATGGCTCTGACCTGGCCCCACTTTGCCAGGTGGGATTTTGTGTGCAAGCAGGAGGGTGTGGGAATTCCTCCAGGAGGAGGAGGAGGAACCTGCTTAGGCTGCAGGAATCAGGGCAGGAGCCCCCCATTAGCACTGCTAGATGGGGTGTGCAGCACTGGTGGCATGGCAAGGGCAAAGGCTGTGGGACATGGCAAGGCTGGGAGGGGGGCACATACTGGTCTGCCAGTGCTATTGCTTCTGCGTCAGGCGGGGGAATCATGAAGCAGACCCCCGGGGCGCTGATCTTGTCTCCCGAGCTGTCTGCCACTTCCCAAATGTCTCCACTGTTCTTCTGCAGGGTGTAGTGGGCTCCTCGGTTTACCTGGCCCTGGGGAACAGGAACCAGTCACAGCAGCAGGTCAGGACACACCACCCGCCCTGCTCCATGCCGGCAGCCTCGGGGAGCTGCACAGCAGGGAGGCAGGACTGGCATAAACCCCAATCCCTTCTCTTGGCACCCTCTCTCTCCTACGAGTGTCTGCTGCTTGCCAAAACCCCATGTGCCTGCTCCTCCCTCCCTGGAGCCTCCAGGTATGAAGCCATGCCTCCTCTTGCAACACCCACAACAAGCAGATTCCCACTAGGGCAGAGATGGGAAGGCGTTCTTGAGGCTGTGCTGTGGCTTTCCTTTTTGGAGAGGCAAGCAGCTGAGTCAGCTGGAGCTGCTCACTCCATGCCAGGCCCCTGCCACTGCTGGGGTGGCTGCTGGCTTTGCTGGCCCATCCCTTTGGTCAACAACTCAGTCCTGCAAGGACTGATACCATGATGGTGGGGATGAGGGGATGCCTGCTGGGACTGTGCTAGTGGGGAGTTTCTTTGATCAGAAATGTGCCCAGACATCTTTATCCCAGCACAGGGAGTGTGGGAATGCGACAGCTGAGCTGTCACAACCTCCTGAAGGGTGTGTGATGGGCATGCATTCCGGAGGCTGTGTTCCCCCCAGACCTCTCCTGCATTGTCCCTCCTGAGCTGCAGAACCTGCTTTCCCACTGGGGCGAGCACAACCTTCACCTTATCCCCACTGCAGAAGATATCGTTGCTTTGGCACTGGCAAAACCTTTTCCATCCCCAGTGCCCCCCAGGGAGCCGTTCCTCCGCAGCACCCCTGCATCGCTTATGGCATGAGGGGATGTTACCTGCTCGCCTTCATACTCGCAGAGAGCCTCCACGGGGACAGGCTGGAGCGGTGTCTCGCGGCGGTACCGCAGGGGCAGGATGTGCTGGCTGCGCTCCTGCAGCGACTTCACCACCTCCTCGTATTTGTCCAAGGCCTTCTCCTGGTCCTAGCACAGCGCAATGACCAAAACCAGTAAGGAAATGTGGGAAGAATGAGCTTCTGGGCTTTCCCACCTGGTACCAGCGTACCAATGTACAGCTGGGCCAGAGACTGTGGCTTCTCCTTTGCTTGTGCTAGTGAAAATGGCTCCTGGGTCCTGCTCTGCAGCCATTGTTTCTACACCTGAGCTCCTGTGCTCTCCTGCCTGCCTTTGCAGCCGTGCTGAGTACTGGGATTATGCCCTTGAGTTCCCATATTTTAGCACTAACCCCCCAGCA
>NW_009934038.1:15189-15497 GCF_000696875.1 Nestor notabilis | reverse complement strand
TTCCTGGTTCATGGCCCACAGTGGTGTGGCTGCATGCTGATAGGTAGCCCCTTTCCCAGCTATTAGCTCTACTTAGAGCCCCGTGGAAAGGCTCTCATCAGCTGCTCTCTCTAGTTGTGCAGGTGAGTATCCTGTAATGTGGGGAGGGCTGGAAAAGGCAGGCCCACAGTGGTGTGGCTGCATGCTGATAGGTAGCCCCTTTCCCAGCTATTAGCTCTACTTAGAGCCCCGTGGAAAGGCTCTCATCAGCTGCTCTCTCTAGTTGTGCAGGTGAGTATCCTGTAATGTGGGGAGGGCTGGAAAAGGCA
>NW_009934038.1:9410-15168 GCF_000696875.1 Nestor notabilis | reverse complement strand
CAGCTGTGCTGGGACATGTGCATCATCTGGGCCTGCTGCAGCATGCTGGGGCTGGGGCTGGGCCAGTGGCTGGGCTCAGCACAGCCCTTTCCAAGTGGGTGATCTCTCCCAGTGCCGGGCTCTCGTAGCACAGCACATTCCACACCTCCTCTGGCAGCAGGTCTAACTCTGCTCCCGCCCTGACTGAGCACTAACTCAAGAGAGAACAAATGAAAACCAGCCCAGTGAGCAATTAGGTTGCTATGGGAGAGGCAATCTCTTAGCTGGAGGGGAAGGAAGAGTTGTGTTAAAGCCAGGCAAAGGGAGGCAGCATTGTGGTCCTACTGGTCGCCATGGTGAAAGCTGGGCTAGATGCCTGCACCAGCAGGGATGTCCCTCCCTTGGTGCCTAACGGACACCACCTCCTGCTGCTGCCACCCCTGCAGACCTGCCTGCACCAATACTCACATCCAGCTCCCGGAGGAGAGACTCCAGCTGGTATCTGTCCTTGAACTCCGGGCTGAATTTTTGGTCCAGGTCTGTATCCACTTTCTTCAAGAGCTCCTGGGCATCCTTAGTATCTTTCTGAAACTGTGGAAAGGCCAAGCCTCTTGTGAGAGAGGGTCCTGCTGGAACATGGAGCAGACCCACCCCAGCACCCTTGTCCTCTCACTGCCTAGAGCAGGGACAGCCACCAGGAGCTATGACAGGCATGCGGACACCTGGAAGTACATGGAGAAAGGCAAGGAACTGCCGTGTCTCATGCTCAGGACAACAGAACTGTCAAGACAACCAAGGGCAGCTTATTTTGTGGTCTTCTTCTGCAGTGTCGTTAAATCCCACCTTTCCCTGCCCTCACTTTTGTTTCAGCTGGATGGTGTGTGGTGCCTCCATTGCCAGTGCTGAGGAGAAGGCAGAACCAAGCCCTTCCACACACAAACCACCCCCTGAGGCAGTTATTCTGACAGATCCCCACAAAAAGCACTGCCTGGGCTGGGCACCACAGTTCAGTTTTGGCAACAGACTCATCACATCAACACACCCAGGCTGTGGGAGAGGAATCCAGCCCAACCTGCTCCCTGCAGAGCCTCCCTGGCTGGCGGATGCCATTTATCCACAGACATCTGTCTGTCGAGCTCAGCTGGGTGCTGAGCCCTGGCACAGGGCTCCCGGGGCGCAGCTCTGCTTTCTGCAGGTGTCATTTCCCCATGTGGACCTGTTCCACTGCCGAGTGGAGCATGCAGGGTCTCCCCTTGCCTTGTTTTAGGGGGTGAGGTACCTCTATGAGACACCTCTGCTGTACTGCAGACAAGATTGTCCTGCAGACACTGGGCTGTGGCTCTTGAACCTTGGCACTGAGCAGATGCTTCCTGCAAGTCATGCTTTGGCCAAGCAGTTATTGGCTTTTGAGCAGTTATGACTTGCGTTATAGCAGCTCAGGGTGGTCCTCCTAGCCTTACACCCCCATAGACTAGAGCACTCCATCTCTTCTGCTCTGTTTCCAGAGCAGCCAGAGATTGCTCATATTCTGGGCTCTCCTGCAGCTCAGCACCTATTCTCTGGGCTGCGCAGAGTGAATGCCAGCGCCTTGCTGCCCCCAGGGATCTGGTACCTTGTGGAAGTCCTCCATGAACTTCAGGTGGCTCTCCTCACAGATCAGCAGGTTGAGGTACTCCTTCCAGTCAGCATGCACTGCCTCGATGTGAGCCTGCAACACAGGGGTGGAAGCTGGATATCAGCAGATGGCCTACGGCACCACCAGAAAGTACCAGTTTCCAGCTTGAGCAAACAAGCCATTTGCTGCCTCTGAAGCCAGCTGGCTGCTCTCAGGTCAAAGCTAGGATGGGAATAGTGGAGAGCTAGTCCAAAGCTGGGATGCTCTGATGGGAACGTGGGGCTGGGTGGAAGGAGGTGGCAAATCTTGTTGCCTTATGTCCATCTTCCCATCAAAGGTGGAACTTGCCACCATAATTTCTCCTTTGTAGGCAGGCACAGAGTAATTGCCACAGGAATGAAGAAGATGAGAAGAGCTCCTTATGTTTATCTCAGCTCCTCTGATGGTGTTTACACACTTGCAAGTGAAGGAGACTATTTTCTCACTTGGCATCCCGGGAAGTCAAGTCAAGAGTCACGTTGGCACCAGGTCCCACATTAGAGAAGGGCTGGGTGAGTCCCCTGAGCTCTGGGGCGGGTGGGAACCTGGAACCCATCCCTGATGCTCACCTCAATGGCATTCTTCCCGGGGTGATTCTGGGCAAGCAGCTGATCTCCATCCGCGTGCAGCTTGTTGATGGCTTCCTCCTTCTCCTCCAGCCTCCGGTGGATGAAGTTCTAGATGGAGAGAGGCAAGATACTGATCCCCATGCAAAGAGGGGAAACTCTGGCTGCGTCCTGTGGCAGAGCTATTCTGAAAGGGCCTGAACAGCTTCACAGGACAGACAGTGTGATGTTCCCCCACTGCAGCTTTTGCTTTTCCTTCCCTTGCAGATGTTGCTAAAGATGTGACTCTTGCCAAGTGGATGCTGAGATAAGGAAAAGGAGAATGAGAAAGCCACTGGGCTTCCTCCTCGTGTTATCTTTGGCAGGAGGTAAGAATTAACCTTACTATTCGTACACTGTCATCTGCACATCCCAAAGTGCTTCACAGAATCACAGAATGACTTGGGTTGGAAAGGACCTTAAAGCTCATCCAGTTCCAACCCCCTGCCACAGGCAGGGAAACCTTCCACTAGAGCAGGTTGCTCCAAGCCCCATCCAGCCTCCTTCATGATGGAATGGGGGAAACTGAGGCACGGGATGTTTCCAGCCCCCAGCCCGCTCTCCAGCTCAGTGCCCAGCACCCAGCCGGCACGGGGTGCGGCGGGCGCGTGCACACCTCATACTGGCGGCGCCGGCTGGGGTAGTCCAGGTTGTGGTCGCTCCAGTCGTAATGGGTCCTGTCCTTTGCCTGCTGATCCAGCCAGTAGAGCTTGTTGGTGCAGCGCTGCATGTAGTCCTGGAGGGAGTTCAGATCCTGCTGCCGCTGCTGGGAGCCAGCCTGGGAAGGGTCAAAATGGAGAGCTCAGCCCAAAGCTCCTCTCTGGCCAGGACACCCAACAAGGGACCCCTACCAAAGGGAATCCCTTGTCCCCAGGGCTCCAGAGATCTCTTACCAACAGCTTCTGGTACTTGTCTTGGAAGTCACTCATGTATTCCTGGTAAGAGAAGAGAAGCAAGGCAACAGTTAGGAGTGTGTCTCTGCCCCGGCAGGGGCTTGCTGATGGAGGGGGATGTGGGGTTTATGGGATGTGCTTCACTGTACAGCTAGAGTTGGTGTGTGATGCTGAGCTCTGAGGTGTGGATCCGGGCGCCCACCCAACCTGGCTGTAGCAGCTTGGGTGGTGGGATGCCCTCATCTTTGTGAGCAGCTTGGGGCAGGGGCAGCAGGGAGAGGGCAGAACTGACCTTGCTGCCTTCCTTGGCGATGTGCGGGCCGATGGCCATGACCTCATTGTGGAAGATGTTGTGCTCTTCTACTTGGCTGTTGACCAGTGGCAGGTCGGTCCCGAAGCCCTTGCTGCTTAATGCGTCCTGCAGTGCACAGGAGCTGGGGTTAGTGATGAGGAAATGGGATGAGGTGGCTGAGACCTAGGAAATGCCTCTTGGAGGTGGCTGCGGACCTGGGCTTGGATGGGCTCCAGTGTTGGCAGTGTGTGGATGCCCAGGAGCATATGGTGAAACTGGCTATGCTGGAGGGCAGCTGTGGGAAAGCCCATTTGGGGTGTTTTAATGCTTTTCTGGCTGGAATGGTGTAGAGAGTGGGATAAAATAAAAAAATGAGGGCCATGAAGTGGCCTTGACTTCTGCACCCTCCCCTGCCGCCCAGCACCCCAGCTCCTTCCCATGCTGATTGCTGCTCCCAGCATTAAAGATGCCAGGAAAGTTTCCAAGAGCCTGTTTCTCCATAGGGAGATGTATGAGGTCCTGCCCAGCGGGTGCTACTGGCCAGGTAGTGGCACTGATGGTCCCTTTGGTACCTGTTTCTCCTCAATCACTGTTGTCCAGTTGACCTGGGGCTCAATATGCTGCAGGGGGAAGCTGTAGATCTGTTCATGTTTCACACGCAAGTTTGCCACTCGTTCCTTCAGCTGCCGGATGCTGCAGGAAGGGAAAGATGAGGGTGGGATGCAGGATGTGGGTATAGAGGGGGGAGATTGGCCTTAGGGGCCCTCGGAGAGCCCAGTGCTGCAGGTGGGCTGCAGCAGCCGCGTTGTGCAATGGGCTGGGGAGGGAGAGGGCAGAGGCCCCTGTGCAGCCATCCTCTGCCTGGGGCTGCTCAGCACATTCACCCACTCGGGGCAAGCTGGAGCAGGGGGACAGTGTGATCTGCCTGCACCGTGGGCAGATGCCACCCCTCTATGCTCTGTGCAGAGCTGCCATCAGCAGGCATGTAGCTGTTCTCGCTCTACGCATGCCCAAGGATGGCTGTGAGTTATGCACCTTCACGTGAAGTGGGGTATAGAGAAGCCTGTGGTGACCTGCTAGCTGCAGGCAGGAGCTGAGTAGAGCCCCTGGAGAAGCATATTCCTCCCTGCGAGGCTCTGGAGTACTCACTCTTCTGTGATCATGTCACCCTGGGGGTGCTTCATGTGCCGGGCGATGGCTGCGTCCCCATCCAGCACATACAGCAGCTTGTCAGACTCGGTGAGCTTCTGCGCGGTCAGGTCCTTGTACTGTGCTACCTGGCATGCCTTGATCTTGTGCAAGTCCTGGCCAGGAGAGAGCAGGAGGAAGGGTCACGAGAGGAAAATAAACCGTATTTAAGAGGTCATCCCACCACGCTGTCCCTGGGCACCAGAGATGGGCAGGAGCTTTGCTGTCTCCCATCCTCCCAGTGGTGTATTTTGCTTTCCCTCCCCTGTGTCAGCTCTGAGGCAGGGCTGTGGCTGGGGGGCCACATCACCTCGGGCTGCATTATACCCTCTGGAAGAGGGGGATGATTCAAGACCACTCTCCTCCATCCTAGCTGCCTGCCTGGGTAGGGAAGAACTCTGGGGCCCTGTTGCCTGTTACACCCTCCCATGAGCCCGGGGAAGCCAGGCCCCCCTCATCACAGCCTGGAGACCCACCGCAGGGCAGGGCAGCCACGCACACGTGTGCTGGGGGAGAGGAGATGGCAGCAAAGCAGGCGGGCTGCAGCGGGAGGGACAGGGCTGCTCGAAGCCCGTGTGCTTACATTTTGCATCCGGGAGTCAGTCTCCACGATGTTTTTCTCCACCTGGTCGGCATTTTTCTGCAGGCGCTCGATGAGTTCAGTCAGCTCCCTGCTGGAGATGCTGGGGACAAAGAGTGGGACTCATCACCCCACAAACACGGCCACGGCCCCAGGCTGCTGCCGGGGCACGCCCCCGGCCCCAGGCTGCTGCCGGGGCTGCCCTCGGGGTGCTGTGACCCCAGGGGTGGCTGGGGGCCAGTGGAGCCTGCCAGACCCTGCAGCTGCCTGTGACTCACTGCAGCATTCCCAGCACTTTCCAAAATACTCTGCTCTGCCAGGAGGGGGGTGGCGGGTGGGGACACAGTGTATCCTACAAGGGGAAACGGGAGCCATGCCATAGGCGAGCCTGAGCCTCCCCTGGCTTCGGAGCAAGGAGGAAAAGAACAATTTGCAGGGGACGGGGGCTCGGGCTCCTTCATGAAGAGCAGCAGGGAGGACCTAGACCCCATGCACATAGTTTGAGGCTGTTGCCCGTGCCCAGGGCAGCCCCTGCCTTGGCGCCCCTGCTGCGGCCCCTCCATGCCC